>NC_134456.1:2705192-3005769 GCF_047948215.1 Lycorma delicatula
TTGTTTTTCCCATTTCATCCTCCTCAACCTGCTCTTCTTCCTCTATGACACCATTTTCTAATTCATTTCCTCCGTATAACTCTTCAATATATTCCACCCATCTATCGACTTTACCTTTCGTATTATATATTGGTGTACCATCTTTGTTTAACACATTATTAGATTTTAATTTATGTACCCCAAAATTTTCCTTAACTTTCCTGTATGCTCCGTCTATTTTAATAAATGTTCATTTTTCTTTCCACTTCTGAACACTTTTCTTTAATCCACTCTTCTTTCACCAGTTTGGACTTCCTGTTTATAGCATTTCTTAATTGCCGATAGTTCCTTTTACTTTCTTCATCACTAGCATTCTTATATTTTCTACGTTCATCCATCAGCTGCAATATATCGTCTGAAACCCAAGGTTTTCTACCAGTTCTCTTTATTCCGCCTAAGTTTGCTACTGCTGATTTAAGAATTTCCTTTTTAATATTCTCCCATTCTTTTTCTACATTTTCTACCTTATCTTTTTTACTCAGACCTCTTGCGACGTCCTCCTCAAAAATCTTCTTTACCTCCTCTGCCTCAAGCTTCTCTAAATTCCACCGATTCATCTGACACCTTTTCTTCAGGTTTTTAAACCCCAATCTACATTTCATTATCACCAAATTATGGTCGCTATCAATGTCTGCTCCAGGGTAAGTTTTGCAGTCAACGAGTTGATTTCTAAATCTTTCCTTAACCATGATATAATCTATCTGATACCTTGCAGTATCGCCTGGCTTTTTCCAAGTGTATATTCTTCTATTATGATTTTTAAATTGGGTGTTGGCAATTACTAAATTATACTTCGTGCAAAACTCTATAAGACGGTCCCCTCTTTCATTCCTTTTGCCCAGCCCGTATTCACCCACTATATTTCCTTCCTTGCCTTTTCCAATGCTTGCATTCCAATCTCCAACTATTATTAAATTTTCATCTCCTTTTACGTGTTTAATTGCTTCATCAATCTCTTCGTATACCCACTCTACCTTATCATTATCATGGGCGCTTTTAGGCATATAGACGTTAACAATCGTTGTCGGTTTAGGTTTTGATTTTATCCTTATTACAATGATTCTATCACTATGCGTCTTGAAATACTCCACTCTCCTCCCTATCTTCTTGTTCATCACGAAACCTACTCCAGCCTGCCCATTATTTGACGCTGAGTTAATTTTCTGCATGTCTAATGCATTTTCTCCAGTCATCTATTGTTACGTGGTTTATTGCATCTTCCAATAATATTTTTACTTCATCTATTAGAAATGTACTATTTATGGCTGTCACCTCACTTTTTATGTGAACCCAAATTATCTCGATTGGATTTCATGTCCCATTTCTGTCTTCAAGCTCAAACAGTATGTATTATTCTGTGTTCATTAATAATAGACAATAATTCAGGAATTGTGTGTGAAGGACTGTGTGATATTTTCTTCTTTTCTAACCTTGAAACAATTTCCACCTTTTTTAAGTTTGTCACTGGCACTATCTCTTTAAGAACTAAATGATAGCTGGGGTTATCCATCACAATAACACAGTTTCTTCCAAAGACTGTAACAAATTTATAATCCGTTCTTGAAATACATCACCGTTCATTTCTTGGTGGAAGTCCCCTGTATGTTTTGACTGAAAAACTAGAGCACAGTCTTTTATAAAACCAAGTTCATAATAACCAGCGTAGCAAATACCTAAACCAGATCCTTTCCCAACCAGAATCTTATCTCTTCGTATACACACTCTACCTTATCATTATCATGGGCGCTTTTAGGCATATAGACGTTAACAATCGTTGTCGGTTTAGGTTTTGATTTTATCCTTATTACAATGATTCTATCACTATGCGTCTTGAAATACTCCACTCTCCTCCCTATCTTCTTGTTCATCACGAAACCTACTCCAGCCTGCCCATTATTTGACGCTGAGTTAATTTTCTGCATGTCTAATGCATTTTCTCCAGTCATCTATTGTTACGTGGTTTATTGCATCTTCCAATAATATTTTTACTTCATCTATTAGAAATGTACTATTTATGGCTGAATTAATTACTCTAAAATCACCTGACCAAAAGTCGCCTTCCTCTTCCCACCGAACCTCACTAATTCCTACTATATCCACATTCACCCTATCCATTTCCCTTTTTAAATTTTCTAGCCTACCAACCTTTTTTAAGCTTCTAACATTCCACGCTCCGACTCGTAGAATGTTATTTTTTAATTTTCTGGTGACCCCTTCCTTAGTAGTCCCCACCCGGAGATCCGAACGGGGGACTATTTTACCTCCGGAATATTTTACCAAGGAAGGCGCCTCCATTATTGCTATGTGAAAATGCAGAGAGCCACATTTTCTTGGAAAAAAAGCAGCTGTAGTTTTCCATTGCTTTCAGCTGCGCAGTACTCAGAGGCTGAGTGATGTTGATATGGCCGTTTAAGTCATTGTGACTCACGCCCCTAACAACTACTGAAAGAGCTGCTGCCCTCTTTCAGGAATCATTCCTTAGTCTGGCTCTCAACAGATACCTCTCCGATATGGTTGCACCTTCGGTCCAGCTACTCTGTATCCCTGAACACTCAAGCCCCCTCACCAACGGCAAGGTCTCATGATTCATAGAGGAGGAGGGCATGATATTCTTAATTTATTTTAAAACAATATATATACTGATCCATGAATGTATGTATATATATATATAGGTAAGTTAGGTGCTATATCCAAATGATTATGGACAACCTAACACGAGTCATTAGACAGCTGAGTTCAGCGTAGCAGTAATTAGGAATAGCAAGCAAGAAAAAATTAGAAGTGAAGTGGTTTCCCTCATCATTTTCAATGAGTAAAATATACTACTGCATATCTGCATGCCAAGCCCGCCAAATATAGGTGATATTTAGACAGACCTACTGCATAAAAAAGTAACTCTGACTAGACATATGAGTGGTGCTCATATATCAGAAACATTGATTCCAGGATACAAATTGGAAGAGTGAACCAGAACAGCAGTGAAAATATTGAGGAAACGGAGTGAGAAGCGCAAAATGGTTTTTACTGCTAAAAAAATGACAATGATGATGCTCAAAGGTATCCTGCAGAAAAAACCATTGTTGAAAGTTGAAGGGAGAAATATTTAGCATACCAAAACCCAGACATTTGGATGTTGTGACTGATGAAAGAAGGCAATACAAGGAACATCTGTCACATGCCAGAAAAAAAGCGTTCAATGCATTTAATAAAGTAAGAAGTGTTGTTAATTACAAATGGGGACTGGATTTCCCAAATAATGTTGTGTGGAGTGTCAATATGGGCACTCAGGGCAAGCTCAGGTTTTAGGAAGATCCCACTGAGTGCGTAAAGATTACTCCTAGAGATAGTAATTAGAGGACACTATAATATTAATCCTAGAGATAATTAGAGAACATTGCACTATCCCGAGTGATGTGATATTTCTGGTGTAAACCCACTTAATATCAACAGCTAGAGAACAAAAGAAGATCACACAGTTAAGGAAATCAAATACGTGTAAAAATTAAAAATTGCTGCAGCAAAGTGAGGGAAAGATTATAGAAGAGGATTTCATTGAGTGGCAAGATAGAAGGAAAAACTCAATGAAAGGAAGAGATACATACACAATTTTCCCAGATATCCAGAAAGATGCAGAAGGAAGTGGCTCACATGGATCAGTACACAACGCAGGCATTATCAGGACACAGGAATTTTAATAATAAACTGAATGGGTTTGGACTGCTGCCATGTCCACACTGTGTTGTCTGTGGAGTAGAAGAGACTGTCGAACATGTGCTCCTTGTATGTGGACATACATTGAAGAAAAGTATGCCGCATACCTCTCTTCTTCATACGTTACAAGAGTCCACAAGGGTTGTGGACCCTTGTAACATATGAAGAAGAGAGGTATGCGGCAATTTCATGAAATAGATGTAAGATTTAGGTTAGAGGATATATGTAGTGATAGGGTAGCATATGGTAAGTTTAGAATATTTATTAAAGAGATCCTGGTTAAAAAATAAAACATCAGGATCTAAAGAAGAAAGAAAATTGTCCGTGGATGTGAGGGCATGACTCTGAAGATGTCCATTTATAAAGAATGATTTCTGAGTCATGTCCATAGATTAGGAAATATTAGGTTTAGGAAATTAATTTAATAAATGTTACGTTTAAAGTTAAGGACAAGATAGCTACAGTATGTAAGACATACATACATGATTGGCAGTGTATTAGATTGAGAAGCCGCAACAAGATTATAAGAGGAAAAAAAGACCCAGTATTTGAGATCCAATCAGATACATTAAAAGAAAAAAAAAACTGTAGCTGAACACACAGCAAGTTAAGAAATATGGGAAGAAAGAAGAAAAGTAGAAATTGAAATGTGCGAAGAAGAGACTGAGGAAAAAGTTAAGGAATGGAATGCAAGAATGGTAGGAGATTCAATATTTTTCCCTACAGATCGCAGAGCCTGGACAATGTCCCTTGCTGCTGTATCTTTCTATTATCGGGCGAGTTTCATCAGTTATTTAGTGGCGGTTATAAATTTTAAGTGTTATTTATGGCCATCCATAAATAACACTTAAAATTACCAAATCCATATTTGGTAATTTGCATTCCTATCCGTATGGACCAGCATGAAATTTATTTAGTGGTTCTGACCGTGGGAGGCTAAGCTTTTGAGCCTAGTAATCCTGGCGTGATTCCCCTTCATTCCATCCACTGAAGTCCTTTCGGTACCAGCACCTATGGGCTAGCAAAAATGCGCCTACTGCAGCCCTAGTTATTTTGAGGGAAATGCGTATGTTCTCCGGAGGGAGTCACATATGCTGACTAAATGAGATTGTAGTCTCTTCGTGGGACGGCGTGGGGTGTTGTTAAGGTTTTTATAGTTTTTAACAAAATTTAATTGTAAAAACGGTCACTTTCGCGGCCGGAATATTCGCGCGGTTCCATTTATAGGTTACACGATATAGAGGCTCCTAAGCCTGGTTTGTCATTTTTTAATCTCGTACCGCCTCTTCACGGTGGTTTGTTTAATAAGCATGAGGCCCTGTGGAGTACGGTCCTCTCAGCAAATGTCCCGGAGATGGCCGTGTTCGGACACTGCCGCTCTCCCGAACAGTCTGCGTGCCTGCGCCAACCCCCACCTCGGATACGGTGTGTAGTCCCGCATCGTAGCGAAGAGTGACGTTTCTGACAAACCAAGGTGCTCCAAATATCGTCCGCAACGCTATGTTTTGGACGGCTTCTTATTTCTTTTGAAGCGTGGAGTTCAACAAAGCTACCCATGGCGGGTAAGCATGTTAGAATCAGCAGGACGTATAGCCGAAAAATGAGCGATTTGGTCAACAGTGGATATGGGCTAGCACTGTTCAGCACTGGGTATAGTGAGGCCCTGACGGCCTTTGCCCTTTGGGTCACATATTTAACATGTTCTGCTAAGGTAAGCCGTTTATCCAGGACTACTCCCAGATACTTGACTGTTTTCCCAAAAGGGATTTTTTCTCCTGAGATTTCCAGCTGCCTGCCTGGAGCACGTGTCTTGTATGTGATTTTTCACAGTTGACCTTGATTCTCCACATATCGAGCCACGGCTCTAATACATCCAATTGCCGTTGGAGTCTCTCGATCGCGTAATCTACACTTCCGGATTCATAATAATACGCCGTGTCGTCTGCGTATAGAGCTGTATTGATTCCTTCCGACAGCGGCATATCGTTGACGTACAAGAACGGCGAGAGCACTGCTCCTTGGGGGACTCCAGCGGCTACATCTCTGGTGGAGGAGATTGTTCCCCCTACGCGTACAACAAATTGTCGGTCTAGTAAATAAGACCGTATCAATCTGACATAGCGACAGGGAATCGTCGTATGTGCGAGTTTATACAGCAAGCCGCTATGCCAAACTTTGTCAAAGGCTTTAGCAACATCTAGAAAAACAGTTGCAGTTACCGCTTTTCTATTTAAGCCTCCGACAAGACTGTCGATTATTTTAACCAGTTGGAGGGTCGTTGAGTGGCCCTCCCTGAACCCAAATTGCTCAGGCCGTACTCCTTTTCCCAAATGTCGCCTAAGTCTCTCCAGGAAAATCCTTTCGAATAGCTTTGACAACATTGGTAATAAGGAAATCGGCCTGTAATTCTGGGGAAAAAGCAGACTTTTCCCAGGTTTGGGTAGGCATACCACATTTGCAGTTTTCCAGCAATTCGGAAAATATCAAACGTACAAAACTGACGTGAATATTGTGGTTATGGTCGCTATAAGAGCGGGTGGAACATTCCGGAATGCGCGGGCACCGATCCCGTCAACACCCGGTGCCTTGTCGGGGCGTGTGGCCTTAATTGCAGCGGAAACCTCCACCTAAGTGACTTGGTCTATTTCTAGTGGGGTGTCCTCCAACTGTGCTAAATAATCTACGAGGAAGGACTCTATCTCGGTTGTGTGGTCGTGGTGGGAGGGGAGTTTGGAGTAAATTGGTTCTCTAGGGTGTCGGCGAAAACCTCCACCCTGTCCGCCTCCGAATATGCCAGAAGGCCTCGTTGCCCCACAAACGGGTGGCGGGGTTTCTTTCCTTCTCGTAGTTTTTTGTTTAGCCTGAACGCCGAGGAGTAGTCGACTGAGACTGAGGCGAGGTATTCAATCTACGAATCCTCTCGATGTTGTGCCAGCAGCTGTTTAACTCTGTCCGTTTGAATATAAAAAGCCCTTTTATCATCGGAGAACAGGGTGATTAGCTATCTCCTACTCAATCGCCGGTTTCTGCTATAGCGTTAGAGAAGTGAAGTGGGAGATTATTACGGATAGATCTCATGGTCTTTTCCGTAGAGCTGTTTGACAGTCTCGGTCATTGACGATATGACGCGTTCGACCGTTTCGTCGATTTCCTCCGGTATGTTCAGCAGTTCAGGATGCGCTGGCCTGTAATCCCATTGGAAAGTTTCATAGAACGTTTTCCAATTCACTGACCTTCGGGGTATAGTCGGAGGATCTCGGCCGTCCCCTGCTTGGCCCAGCTCTAGACAGGAGAATGGTCTGAGCTGCGGTCTTCTATCGTTTCAATCATGAACGGAGTTGTTACCGCCTTCATAATTGCGATGTCGAGTACATCAAGACTCGATCTGCCCGTTCGATGAACAAAGGTGGGCACTTCGGGGCCTATGACGACTAAACGGCGTGCTCGTGCCCTTTCGTATAGCAATCTGCCATTTGCAATGTAAAGTAATTCCGAACGGTCAGTTGTTTGTTTGCGTTCAGAGACGTCTCAGACAACAGTATCACGTCTATTAGTAGATCCTCGGCCAGACGGCAAAGTTCTGCCGTCTTACCTACTACTGAATTGGCGTTCCACTGTAGCAGTCTGAGAGTTTGCCTAACCGTACCTAGATAGCAGGTTCATGAGACACTGTGATGGACAAGAAATCCGTACCGGAACTCTCCTTCGGGAGTGCGGTTATATTTATTTTGCCGTTGGAGGGGCCGGAAGTCGATAACGCCTTTTTTGTGAAGAGTGGAGCTTCTGGGACCTTGGTTGGTCTACCAGACGTCGTGGGTTTGGCACCCGCCCTCTTTGATTTTGCCGATTGTTCGACTGCCCTTTTTTTCCTGCGGAGCAGGCTTCGTCGCAGGCTTGTTCAGTTTTTGGCCTCCCCCTTTCTTATAACTACTGCCGGTTTAGGCTTTGGTGGTGTGGGGGTAGGCGATTCCCCTTTTTCCATCGTCACTGTTCCCGCCGATAAAACTACCTGCGGCTGGAGGATCGGTTTCCCCCTCCGGCAACTCGTGCCCAGCTACGTCCGTCAATAACGACAGACGTTTTCTGGGTGCCCTTTTGCTTTTTCAGCTGCTTCTTATAATAAGGACAGCCCCTGTAATTGGCCGGGTGCGGCCCCTTACAGCTTGCACACGAGGCAGGCTCTTCGCGCGAATACAGATACGTCGCCGTGTCGTGGTCTCCACCACATTTCACGCAGAGCTGTGCCCTGCGACAATAGTACGACGAGTGGCCGAACTTTTGGCATCTGTGGCATTGGAGCGGACCCTCTCGAGACACAAATGCGGTCACCGTAATTCTACAGTAGAATAAGTTTTCCAGGTCATACATTCCCCTGTTGGCTGGAGTTCATTTTAAGGTGACGAGGCACGTGGGGGTCTCCTTTCCGGCCCTCGTCGTCAGCTTTTTTAACTGAAACTGCCTCGTAACCGAGGGAGGTTAGCTCCTCTTTTACCTCTTCTGGGGTGGCTCCATAAGGGATGCCCCGGATAACCACTTTGATCTCCCTATCTTTCAGGAGCTGAAAGGAGTGAAAGGTGACTCCCTTGGAATGCAGAAAACTCTGCACTTCCCTTAAGTCACCTTCGCTGCTTAGCTGTAGCCTTACAGAGAGCCAAGTACTTTTGGCTACCAGGCGCCTTCTTGTAATGGCGGAGATTGCTCTCGCCAACATTGGCCACTCCTTAGGGCAATCCAACATGATAGGTGGGATTTTCTCCCGCCTAGTGACCGGAGTTTGCGAGGAATTTCCATCACTAACCTCCATGGTGGCAGCTGCCGTTTCAGAACTGCCCCTCATAGTGTTCGGCTCCTCGGAGGGTTGATCACTCTTGGTTACCGACCTACGCTTTAGACGATATCTTGCTCCCACAATGTTATCCTCTCCTCTCTATTTATTTTTTTAATTTTTCACAAAGGATACACAATGATCCTTCAACAGTCATTGAATATACATGATCCTTATTTGCAACACATGAAGTAATAATAGTTTCAAGTCTTATGCATGACACCACATTTGGCTGCTTAGAAGCCAACCACTCAACTACCAAAAGCCACTGGTTATTTATGCAAAGGACTAAGATATTTTGCAATAAAGTAATTGGTAAAACAGTTATAGCACAATCAGAGAACGCTGCAAAAAAAACACATTATTTCAATACTATATACACATATAAACCAACAATACATAAATGTATTGTATGTAATACATATATATATATATATATATATATATATATATATATATATATATACACAATATATATGCACAAACACAATACAGTACAATACAATATATATACACACACAACAATAATAATAATAATAATAATAAATAAACTGTGCTATTTGACAAAGCAATGTTCATATTCATGGAGGAGTACAGCACTCTTGTTTTGTTTGGCTATAGACAGAGATGGAGATATTAAACAACAGTACATTCTAGACTTAGTCCTTTTGAACAAAGTGACATGCTTGTCAATCCGTTCTAAACAAGAAATGTTGTCTGTTTAAAATAGATCACTGTATTTTATTAGTTTACATTAGTAACAACATATCACCAAATTGCATATTGCTTATAACTACATGCCTATTTTAAACTTTTAACCCATAATTCTATGACATAGATCTCTGTTTGTCATACTATCATTACTTAAACCAAAACAATTTATATAAGAATTTTTTACTTTATTTACTTTTTTTTTAGTACGATATATTTTCTTCATGCTTGTGCTAGTACATTGACTAAGAAAGCAATTATTTTTATCTTATTTAATTCTCATTAAATCTGATTTAAAATTTTCTTTTCAATAATTAAAAATATTGCATTATTTAATACAATCACTGCATATCGAACTGCACATCTGACATAAAATATTTATTTAACAGTGTTATTTTTATAGTTTTAAATACAGTTGTTTAATACCTTAGTTTGTAATTTTATTTATTAAGTATATTTATAATTTTATCTGTTTATTTAATATACAAATAAGTATTTTTTTATCAACTGTATTTTTAAATGTGGTTAATCTTTTTAAACATCTCAAACACTCCATTCCCTTTTTTTAATGTTTAATTACACTTTTTGATTATTCATGAAACATTTCCTATGTCCTTTATCTAAATTTTATTAAATATTTATTCTATATTCATAAAACATAAACATAACATTCCTGTCTTTATTTTACTACTTTTTCTGATTATAAATATCTAAAAAGAAAAAATTAATAATGTTGTTGTTGCTAATGGATGCTGTTAGCAACAACACAATGTTGGAGATGATCTCTGAAGTTTTGTACGGTTCATTCACACATATCTCGGGGTATGGCATTATCTTCTTCAATAATTTGCTATCTTAGCTCTGATACCCATAAGGGCAACGTTTAAACTCATTTTCCTTCAGATATACTCAAAGAAATAAATCACAAATGCTCAAATTGGGTGACTGAGCTCCCTCAGTCCTCATCGCCCCCTCAGAGAGACCAGATGTCCAGGAAAAATTTCTCTCAAAACATTAAGTGAATGTCAGGCTGAGTGAGCTGTAGCCCCATACTGTTGGAATCACAAGTCTCCCAATCCCTCTTCTTCAACAATCCATTCTTTGCTGCAGGAAATTTTGCAACATTGAGAAATAATGTTTGGGTTTCACAATCACATCGTCCTCCTCAAAGAAATATGGGTCTATCATACCACATTGTGATATAGCATAACACACCGTTAGTTAAGGAGACTGTAGTGCCATTCATGAATAATCTAGGGTATATTTTCAGTCCAGTAGTGGAAATTTTGCTTATTCACAGCTCCACTGAGGTGAAAATGTCCCTCATTGCTACTGAAGAAAGCTGCCTTAGGAGTGATCTGTGCAAGCATTTTGCTCATACAGATTTTGGCGGTTGGCATAGTCTGTTGGACTCAATTCTTGAGACATCATTATTTTGAAGGGTGAAAATTCAAATTTAAATGCAGAAATCTCCTCAAACTATGGTCTGACATTCCTAAAACAGCATGCCTCTGAGCAAAACATCTTGGCGATTTCTCAATTTGCAACTATCACCAGCTGTATATTTTCTGGTGTTCAAATGGATCTGCATCACCCAAGTCTATCTCTTCTTAGTGTGCTACTAGTTTCCTCCAACTGCCTAACCCAGGACCAAACTATGTTCGCATTAGGAATGACACTGTTACGTGTAATGTTGAACTGTTGCCAAAAAGCTCTTTGCGTCATGATCACAGATTGGCTGTTTTCAAAATATGTGTGCATACAAAGCCATGATGTGCTTCGGTCCACACCATGTTGGCTACTGAAATGGGGTCATCTTGACAGAACAGAGGGAAACCATGTGCATCTGCCTACTCCCACCACCACCCAAACATTGACCCCTCCTAACTGCTTAGTCAGTTCTCTGCTAGACTCTTTAAAAGGGTTATTTATCAATTAACAACAGTCTGGTAATAAAAATGAACAAAATAGAAGGGGAGCAGAAAATGTTCAGACTCCTGAAATTTTCCTAGAACACAATTTTTTCAGTCAGAAATTTACCCAAAATTCCAAATTTATCACATCTGCCATGCCAGTCACAAAATGCACAGTTTACGTCTTGCTTACTTTTAAATGTCAACATAGTTAATTAATATACAATTACAATATTTTATACTCGATATACTGTATATTGTCTATATCACTTAACACTATTAAAAGTAACTTAACTACTTCAGTATTAAAAGAAAACTATACACTTGCAGTCGGCCAACTAATAAAAACAAAGAAACACTATTGCCTAACCAAAAGCAACTAAACAAATAGTGCATTACAGAGGAGACAATATCCACACATGCACGCACACTGTTGACCATAATGCTTCTAATCAGTAAGCGTCCCTTGCCTGTCACAATTTAAGTCTATGAGTCATCGCTCGCCAGGAATGATGTTGCTGTCTTTGTTCTCAATATACGTAATACTCAATAGGATGAATCTTTTTTTTCAAAACTTGTTAAAAGATCAATTATTCCAGTTAATAATTGTAAAAATGATGTGAATCCAACATCAGTTGATATTTTCATCATGATTTCTATTTTTCGTAAGTAGTAAAAATTTCTGTGAATTTCCCCGGACAACCCAAATTTCCCCTGAACCACGTTCGCGCGTTCTGACATATTCTGCCAAATAATTTTTTAAATTTACTACATGCAAAAGTTACATACATACTTATAAAATATTTAAATATCACTAAAAATATTATATATATATATATATATATTACCAGTAAGGTCTAATAACTCTTTAAACTGATGTGCAGACAATTCTGACTGCTGATCCACTTGATTATTTTTAATAGTATATAAGTAAAAGGCATTTGTATCTGTTTTAATGAAAATTGTACCATCACTTGAAACAAGGGCACTGCAAAAGAAATCAGGTTGTTTAACAAGGAAATTAAAAAATAAAATAATAAATAATAATGGCGCGTCAGCAAAATTAGAAGGAATCTTTTACAGTCTCCTAAGCGAATGGTTTCAGGTAATTCTATTGGCAACATCAACCCTCTGAGAATCTCTACTCATAACCCTTAGAGGGTTAATCTCAGAGCAGTTCCTGAAAACCAAGAACCTTAAATGTACCGATGAAGCAGACCAATCAACTTTCTCTAAAGAATGAAGGGAAAATTAGATTGACATTACTCATATAATAATTATTTAATGAGTAAAACTAGATATTGAAATGACTATATCAGGGTAATGTCTATATAATATCAGGGCAAATATTACTGATCATAGGCTTACAACAAAATTACACACATTTCAAAAAAATTATACTATTTCATCCAAGTAAAACCAAATAAGCTAGGAAAAAATTTCCTTAAGGTGGATGCACATTATGAATGTCTGATCACCAAAATACATGTAATGGATAATTTGGAATAGAAGTCAAAATACGATGTACACAATACGGCAGCTTTCAATCTCATCATGTCTGTCTGCCAATGACTTCTCTATAGTTTGGTCTCAGCAGTGCAACATTTTGATATGTTGAACATAGTGCCTATTACCACCATGACCAACAGCCCATCTTCAAAATTAATACTGAGAAAAAAAAAAGAATCTTGGTAGTTCTGTACGCTTAGCCTGCTGAACATAACAAATGCAAAAAATGCGGCAAGAAAAGTACTACAACTGAACAAATAGTTGTTCCCAATATAACATTAAGAAGAGATTATTACTTGCCTTTATATATAGGAAAGCCTCAGTGGCTTGAAAAAGTAGACCTGGTTATGATCAAAACTGGATGTCAACAGTGGTATAACTTCTATTAATATAGCAGTGATAAGTGGCTCAAGTTATGGTTTTGGTAGGCAAACCCCCAATCAAGTGAGAAGAATTTATCACCAAGTTATCTTATAATTTGCTTAGGTTATGTTTACATTAGACGCACATATTTTTAGGATGTAAGAATAGCATACTTAGATGTCAACTACAGCCCGAGAGGATTTATTCAACCTCTAATAAGTTTATTTTATCATTTCCTTTTTATTATTTTATATAATTGATTGCTATACTAATTTTAATAACATTAAGAGCTTTTTATAAACAGATCCCAGGTCTAGACAGTTAGTAAAGCCAATTGGAAAACTGCAAAATAAATAAAAGTAAACCAAAACCAAATCTTCGCATTCTTGACAAAGTCTGCATGTAATTGTATACCTAGGTCAATCTAAATTTTTATATGTTTTTCAAACTAACTGTTTTTCAAATGCTACTATTCATGTCATTACCATGTTTTGCTAACATACTAATACGCGTGTGTGTGTGTGTGTGTGTCCATTGTTCTCAAATTTTTTTTAAGAACCATTCATGTGAAATACAGACTGGTAGCTAATCTATCATTAGAATAGTGACAGTTATATCTCAGAATGATGAAGCAATAAAAAATTACCATATTTTCTGTATATTAATTTTAATTTAAAAAAGTATTACAATTTTTTTATTTAATGCAAATTTTTTAATAATTTTTTACAAAAATATTTATTTACTTTATAAAGAAATTAAACATTATACATTTACTTATATTATTGATTAGAGTATTCTTGAAGAAAACATTCAGTAAGGATGGTGCTGCATGCTTGAAACAAGTCAAAGAGATATTTGGTTCAGTTGAACTTAAGAGCAACTAGTTAACTAGCAATTAGCATATAGTGTTACACAGTAAAACATTCATTATACAATAAATTAGATATGCTCTACTGGTTTTATAAGTTTACAACAGAGTATCACATACAAATATATGTACCATTTACAAAACTATAAATTTACAAATTAAACTCATAATTTACAAATTATGATTCACAGGATATTAAACTCTGGTAGAAGTTAGTTCTCATCTATTCTGTGCTCAGAAAAAAATTCAGTTCAATTTATTAAGTTTTTTTATGCATTTGATAACACCAAAATGGAAAATGAATAAAACCAATAAGGAGCACACCACAGCCACAACATATGAGGTGCTACCCAAAAGTTTGGGGAATTTTAATTTTGCACGTGAACCACTGCTGGTACGACCTGCTGCCACTAGATGTGTCTAACAGTACTCTTTGTGAATCAGTGTTCCAACAGCTGTGACGGTGAGAGGCTGCATTGTTGACTTCCGTGCGGTTGTGTAACGTTGTGTTTTACTGCTCAGCAAAGTTCTAAATGGCTGATTTTAAAGAGCAAAGAACCTGCATCAAATTTTGCTTCATGCTTAAAAAAACTGGTGGAGAAACCCATCGCATGCTTGTGGAAGCATTTGGTGACAATGCTATGAGTAAAAGTAAAACCTTTTTGTGGTACAAACGATTCAAAGATGAACGAACGACAGTTGATGACGATGAGCTTTCAGGAAGACCATCAACAAGCCCAACACCGGAAAACATCGTGAAAGTGCGAGAGGCTATTGTTGCAGATCGTAGATAAACAATCCATGATGTTTGTGCAATCGTACAAATGTCATATGGGTCCGTGCAACGCATCTTGTCGAACAATTTGAACATGAGACGCATTGCTGCAAAATTCGTACCGAGACTGTTGAACAGCGACCAGAAACAAAATCGCGTAGCTGTCTGTAGTGAAATGAAAAATTCAGCAAGAGATGAACTTCATCTCCAACATCATAACCGGTTATGAGACATGGGTATACGGGTATGACCCTGAAACTAAGCAGCAGTCGTCGCAGTGGAAGTCGCCAAGTTCACCGCGGCCAAAAAAAGCATGCCAAGTTCACAGCAACGTGAAGTCCATGATGTTTTTTTCAACATCAAAGGTATTATCCATAAGGAATTTATTCCTCTTGATGAAACTGCCAATGGGATGTTCTATTGTGAAGTTTTGAAGCAGTTACGTGAAAGCATTAGGCGCAAACGTTCAGATCTGTGGGGTAACAACAGCTGGATTCTGCACCATGACAATTCACCCGTGCACACATCGCTAGCCATTCGGAATTTCTTGGCTTCCAAAACGACGGTAGTGATTCCCCACCCACCCTATTCGCCTGACCTTGCCCCGTGCGACTTTTTTCTCTTTCCGAAAATAAAGTTTCAATTGAAAGACCGTCGTTTTAACACAATTGAGGAGATTCAGGAAGAAACGCAGAACGTGCTTCTAACACTTATACCTGCAGACTTCCAGGGATGCGTGGAATCATAGGAAAAACGCTGGGATCACTGTATCAATGCCCAAGGGGATTACTTTGAAGGAGACAGTGGAAATTATAAGTTATGGTAAGCTATTTTATTTTTATGGTAAAATTCCCCAAACTTTTGGGTAGCACCTCGTATAACAAGTTTCTTGAAACTCATGACTTTAGGACATGTAACAGCTGGAAGATTTTAGAAAGAAGATGCTGTACTAAATCTTATGCTTTTATGGAATATGAAAAAAGATGATGAAAATGAATTATTAAGAGTTTCTGATGATTTCACTGACGACTCTTTAAACTTCAACCTAAGCAAGTATGACTGAGGTAAAGCGATTTCTCAAAATGTGAACTTGAACAGTATGGTTCAAAAGCAGTTATATAATATGATAATATATAATATGAGCAGTGGATGGAATTAGTTCACAACAAAGTTTTTAAATTTATGGATAATTCCATATTAGCAAATATTCAGAAATTTTGTTGCATTAACATTTTTTAATTTGATGAAAACTTGCACTAATAGTGTTAATTGGTAAAATAATTACCAATCTTTTACACAAGAACAATTTTTTTGTATTCATAAATACTTTGTTCCTGAAACATAAATAATTTTATAAAGCTCCAAAATACAAGAATAATGTTTGTTTCTAACAAAGCAATAGGTCGTTAGGCAAGTTGGGGGTCAAAGTTCCAGTAAATAAGTAGTATCATGTACAAAATTTCAGTAAATTTCCAAATCGTATCATTATTAGTATAAACCAACATATTAAAAAAATGAAGATTTGTTCACCGACTTCTTGTTTAAGCTTCAAGCTTATAATATAACTTGATATCACCTGGCAAAAAAAAACTACTCAATGGGTCAATACATTTGAAGTGCCCAAGGGTGGTTGTTTGACCAATTAAAAAAAAAATTAAAACTTACCCACTTGTTTCCTATGTGACTCATGATCTTAAAACAATTTTTTTTTAACTTTTTTATCTAAGCAGTTTACCTGTGGAGGCCATTATTGTTATGGTGTACACACCTACTTTTGTGACTAATGGTTTACAGAAAATATCATAACTAAAAAACTATTAGTCGTGAAAGGATGAAACTAACACAATTTAATCATATTTTCTCAAGTTAAAGGATTGGTCCAGTGATTTATTTACCTATCTCTCTTCTTTCTGTGAGAAAATTACGAATAAAGTTGAACATGAAAAACAGTGAAATTTCACTTTTGGCAATTTTTGTCAACAGGCAAGGATGGCATACAGAGTTGGAATTATATTTTTACATAGTTATACGTTAGTAGTTTTACCATAACTAATATTAATGGTGATATACTTACCGCTAAATTTATATGAATTTTTGAAAACTAATTTTTTTTAAATTCAAATTTTGGGTTCAAATTACTCTGATGGGGCTGGTCATAAAAATCTCAAAATTGCACAACCTGCAGTGCTTTTGTAGATTTTTGTAGCAAATAAAAATGTTTCTGTGATTTGTACTAATAAAAAAGTTATAACCTCCCAAAAATCATGAAAAACCAACAATCATAAAAAATTTTTATTCACTGAATAAGTGCTCCAAGAAGGTTTCTTGTCTTCTTGGCACTATATAATATTTTTATACTTACTATAATTAAAATAGACTTGTTTGAACCATTCAACCGCAGTGTTCATGTTATAGCAGGTGCCTGAAGTCTTTCCGTTGGTCAGGAAAATTCATGTTGCAACATGCTAATTTATGCTTGTTGCATCACTTAGCTCAATTTCACTTAGTCTCAATTTCATCCTGTTTAAAAGTGTTTATTAAATAAATAAATAAGTTTAATAAATAATAATAAGTTTAATAATAATAAATAAGTTTTACTTAATAATACTATATCTGCAAATTTTAAAATCGGTTAAATTTTTACATTACTTTCAAGTAATTTCACATAAAACAAAGGAAGCACAATGTTCCATAGAAATATATGTGAATGAAGAGTGTCATAAAATCGTGTATGGTACAGTGCCAAAAGAACTCATTAAAATTTGTGAATTTAGTGATGAAAACCAACAACTTATATTTTTACATGTTAATTCATATGTCACTAGTGTTTGTAAATATACATGAAAAAACGTTTTTGTCAAAATTCAGTTACCTGTATGGACAGTTCTGTTGTGACCCTTTGAAAACTCATAAAAAGGCAGTTAAGAAAAACTTAAGGCAAATAACGTTAGGAGCAAGCTATTAAACAACAGATTTTTCCAAATTTAAATTTAGTTCCTGAAAAGTCTCTTTGTATTAACTGTTTCAAAAGTATTTTTTCTCAGCAGAACAAAGAACTACATGAATGCAAAAACTAAGAGCAATGCATTGCCCCACATCACAATATTGAACAATCAAATGCTGCTTGTAGCATTTTGGGTGCATCACTCCATCAAAATTAAAAAATTATGCACCGATCTAAGGCCATCAACATTAAAATTTAAAATACCAGGGTTATTTTTTTTCAAGGTCGGATCGGTCACAAAATAATGATCGGATGAACCTATGTGATGCGCAGCATCTATAGCATGGCCTTCAATCACGCCGTGTCACTTTGTTTATTTCTGAACACGCAGGTAGTACATAAACATGTCTACAATAATAACATCTCCCACCAAGTGTGAAGTGCGTGTGGTAATTCGATTTCTTCAGGCTGAGGGGTGTAATGCAGCTGATATTCATCAACGAATAAGTAATGTGTATGGTGAAACTTCAATGAGTGACAGCAAAGTGCGGCAATGGTGCAGGAACTTTAAAGCAAGACGTACAGATGTTCATGATGCAGGCGGTCAGGGAAGGAAGCGAGTGTCAACCGATGATCTCGTTGAACGAGTGGATGAGGCAATTCGAGAAAATCATCGGTTCACAATTTCTGTATTGAGCGAATCACTCAACCTGAAATTTCAAGGTCAGCTCTCTACACCATTGTGAATGAGAGACTTCAGTACCGCAAACTTTGTGCGAGATTGGTTCCCAAGATGCTGTCCGACCATTACAAAACAATGAGAATGGACGCCTTCCTAATGTATCTTCAGCGCTACCACAATGAAGGAGAAGATTTTTTTAACAAAATTATCACAGGGGAAGAGACATGGGTCCATTTCGAAACTGAAGAAACAAAAGAACAATCCAAACAGTGGATGCATACTCATTCTCCCAGTAAATCAAAGAAGTTCAAGCGAACCTTCTCCAACAGAAAGTGTATTGCTACTGTGTTCTGGGACCGGAATGGAGTTCTCTTGGTGGAATTCATGGAACGTGGCACGACCATCACTGCACCCTCATACTGCGTGACTCTTCATCGTCTACGAAGGGCAATTCAGAATAAGCGGAGAGGAATGTTGTCATCAGGCATTGTGTTTCTTCATGACAATGCTCGGCCTCACACTGCAGCTGTAACAAAGAAGCTCCTGCAGCGTTTTCGATGGGATGTGTTTGATCACCCACCATACAGCCCGGACTTGGCTCCATCCGATTTTCACCTCTTTTATCACATGAAACGCTGGTTAGGAGGACAACATTTTGGCACAGATATCGAGCTGCAGACCAGCGTATAAACATGGCTGAAAACACAGGCGGCTCCGTTCTATGACGAGGGAATTGGAAAGTTGGTACCACGCTACGACAAATTTCTAAATCGGAGTGGCGACTATGTAGAGAAATAGTGTAACTATGTAAGTACTTGTTACAAATAAAATTTATTTTATTTTCACTGTAGTTTTAATTTCGTGACCGATCGGACCTTGAAAAAAAATAATCCTCGTAAATAAGGTATCTGAAAAATTAAAAAAGAGTCTTGAATTGTCTTTTGATTTCTGAAAATGAAAATCCTGCTGAATCTTTTTCACATGAATATGATTACCTTATTTTAAAACTAAAAGAAAAATGTGTTCTTCCTTCCAAAGAAGATCAGGTTAAAATTATCAGTTTACTTCCCCAATTTTGGGCCAGATCTAATTTAATACCACAGTTCAGTGTGTCTGAGCATTTGGTTAGACTTATTAGAGAATTAGTTAATGATTAAGGTACTCTACCGAAGTTATGTAAAAGACATAAAACAGGAATTAGCAACAACACAATTAAAAAAGGTGTGTTATGAAGATGACAATAATAGCAGGTTGTTTCCTGGTAAAAAGGATTGTGTTAGTACGTGTGTTAATGGTGTCAAAGTACATAAGCAAAAGCGCCTTGTTCTGATAAACTAAAATGAATGTCTCCCTTAAAAATGAAAACCCTGAGAGAAAAACTGGAAAATCAAAATTCTCTGAACTCCATCCAAAATGGTGTAACTTGGCTGGTGCATCCAGGATTCGTACAGTTTGTGTCTGCCCCTACCACCATAACATCAAACTCATAACTGATGGTCCCAAACTTAATGTTGATTATAAGGACTTAATAGACATCTTTGTTTGTGAAAAGTTTAACTACAGCTGTATGATGAATGTGTGCTGTCTAGGTAAGCAGGCAGTGATTGACATGCTTAACTTTTCTGAAGAGTATAATGTGTTGCCAAATGCAATAATGTACAAACAGTGGTAGCAACTGCTAGGGCAGAGATGATTACTGTTTATCTGACCACAGATGAGTTTTTCGAATTATTAGTGGAAAAATTGGAAAAACTGAAACATGAAATAGTATTATTTCATGTCAAAATCTCAAGCTCAATTTTTCAAGAAGAAAAAAATCAGAATTAGGTGAAGAAGAATGCTTGGTGTTGGCAGACTTTTCATCTCGTTCAAAATAAGATACAAAGCTTCCATTGAGTCAACAGCCATGCTACAATTCACGTTCTATTTCAAGGAAAATGATGTATTACAAAAGTATCTGTATTTTAAGTGATCACTTGAAGCACAATACAGCAACATTTAATTGCTTTTAAAAACTTTTAACAGACCATATGAAGGAAGTACATCAGAACATTAAAAAACTCATCTATTTTACTAATGGTGCTTCAAGTCAGTATAAAAATAAAAAGAATTTTGCTAATTTGTGCAGTCACAGAAAATATTTTGACCTTGAAGTCGAATGGCACTTCTTTGGATCATCCCATGGGAAAAACGCCTGTGTTGGTGTGGGAGGAACAACAAAACAAAAGGTGTTAAAGGCAAGCCTGCAAAGGCCATTAAACAGTCAGATACTAAACGTTGATGAAATA
The DNA here is from genome assembly GCF_047948215.1 of Lycorma delicatula. Lineage (NCBI taxonomy): Eukaryota > Metazoa > Arthropoda > Insecta > Hemiptera > Fulgoridae > Lycorma > Lycorma delicatula. Next base: position 2,725,821 of record NC_134456.1, read on the forward strand.
TATTAATTTTGTAATCGCATGCTGAAAAACATCAAGTATTTTTTTTTATTAAATCAGATGAGATAGCTAAGATTTCAGAAACTCGTTAGTTTTGACTGCTGTGAAAGAACTGTTGATACTAGAAGTTACCACAAGTATATTCCTATTTCAAAAGGCATTGTAAGATGTTACTTTACTTTAGTCTCAAAGGGCTATGAAGACCACCCTGTGTCTAGTATTGTACCGCTTTCACTTAAGGAAAAAACTCTATTGCTTGTGTGTATCACAGGAGAAGTGGTAGATATTAGCCTCGAAAATGACGACGTGCAGGTTCATTTTTTCACCCAGCTGGACCACATACATCATTTCAAAAGTCTCAACAAGACAAACTGTGGGTACCGATCTGTAAAGTCCAGAGAAAGTTTACATCACATGAACTAACTACAATGATGGGTTGTTCTCACACAATTTTAAGAGAATTATCAGGAGATATCACAGCTGTTGGTTAACCACACTAAATAATAAACTTTCATTCCTACAAAAACAGGCTATTTCATTGAAAAATAATTAAAAAGAGTTTCAAAAATAAACCAATATAAAAATAAAAATGAATTCTTGAAAAAATATGTAGCCTACTAATGGAAATCTGTTTGGGTAGGTTTTACAAGCATTTATTAATGAAAATTGTATTAGGTTATTAGTATTGGTTATCATTAAATTGTGAACTTCAACAACATAGGGGCTAAATATAACAAGAGCACTTATTTACAGAGTTAAAATGGTTTTTAACAAGTTTTTCATGATTTTTGAGAGGTTATAACTTTTTTATTAGTAAAACACACAAAAAACATTTTTATTTACCATAAAAATCTACAAAAACACTGCAAGTTGTGCAAATTTTAGATTTTTATCACCAGAAGTAATTTGAAGCTAAAATTTGAATTTTTTTTTAAATTATTTTTCAAAATTCATAAAATTTTAGGGGTAAGTATATTACCATTAACATTATTTAGTAAAACTATTAACATATACCTACATATAAAAAAATTTAAACTCTGTATGCCATCCCTGCCTCTTGAAAAAAATTACCTAAAGTGAAATTTCACTGTTTTTTATGTTCAACTTTACTGGTAATTTTCTCATAGAAAGAAGAGAAATAGGTAAATATGCCACTGAACCGATTATTTACCTTGAGAAAATATGATTAAATTGTGTTTAGTTTCATCCTTCCAGGGCCAATAGTTTTTTAGTTAAGACCCTTACAACCACAAAAAATAAGTGTGCAAACCATAACAAAAATGGCCACCACAGGTAAACTGCTTATATAAAAAAATTTAGTTTTAAGGTCATGAGACATGTAGGAAACAGTGGGTAAATTTCAATTTGTTTTTGAATTGGTCAAGCAACCGGCTTGTTTTTTTGGAACACTTCAAATGGATTGACCCCAACACCTAGTCACAAAATGATTTTAAAGGTATAAAAGAGTACTGAATGTGATAAATTTCAGAATTTCATCATTCCTGAACATGAATTTGGAAGATTAAAAGCTGATCTTTTAAAATTCTCCAACTTGGCAGCCATTGTGAAAGATTGTCGGAACTAGATAACTTGTTTTACAAGTACTGCTGGCATGAGAGAGTTACAAGGAAAAAACAAACAAAAAGTAAATATAATTCAACATTACATTTACTCTAGTAATAAAACACGAGTACAAAAAAATAATTCCCTCTAATCTTTCTTCCTGTGTACACACTTTGCAATACTTAAAATAAGAATGAAACTGGGGAGAAATACATCAAAAGTTTCAGTTTTTTCTGTTAGTTAAATTTAAAATTGCCTAAATAAAAAAAATTAATGCAAAAAAATTGTTAGTGCTTAAAAATAAGGTTATGTTGACCATATATCAAATTTCATAAAAACTAGAAATTGCAATTCAACAAATACTTGTTGAATTAATATGTAATCATCCTAATGTTAAAATATGGCTAATCCCTTTTATATGGCTATAAAAGGGACTAAAAAGGATATATTTTAAATATACTATAAATATATTTTACACACATGTAGAAAGTAAATTTATTAAATACTCAGTAAAATCTTTTGTAAGAAAAAAGTTGGCTATAGATTACTTATATTTATACCACTTACCCATTGCTAAAAATAACAATACAACTGTTGTACCTTAAAGAATTTTGCCCTTTTATAATATGAACAAGTTAAATTTTTACGAGAATTTCACTTGTTTAAAAAAAATCTAGCCAATAAAACTATATTTAAAACTAACATGATACACTTCACAGATATATTACATAAATATTGGCGAGATTTAAAAAAAAAAGGTGTTCCAAAATACATGCAATCCAATCAAACAAAAGAAAAATGTTTCATTCAGATGAAGATAATTAATATTTTACTTTCTAAACTAACAGAATTATAATTGAAAGAAATGCATGCTTAAAAACATAACTTAAATAATAATCAACTGTTAATATAATGAAGTTACCAGTCTCTAACTACTGCAGTATTTTCCCAAATCAACTGAAAGGATTGAGAGTTAGAATTTTTAACACTAAAACTATAAAGCGAAACGTGTCTATCATCTGTAATCCTTAATACATATATTTCAGAAGAAATGACGTGCAGTGATATTTCATCGTTATTCACAACAAAAGGCAGTTTTCCCAAAATAAAAGATTCCATTTCAACATCGAAACCGAAGTACAAAATAATATACAACTTCACAGTTAGAATATTAAACAATATCACTGATCTTCAGCTATTTATATACAAACCATCAGGACTTTTTAATTTGTTCAGGAAATATTAAATTACAAAGTAATCGAACATCAAAAATAAACATAACCTCTTATCTTATCTTTAACTAAACAAGTCATTGATGTAAAACACGCACTAACAACGATACTTAACGTATGGTATTAGATAGTCTACCGGGAAGCTATACTAGCGCTTATTTTGGTATTATGATAAATTATGTGAAAACACGTATACCTCATACATGGTATACACTCATAAGTATACCTTTTTTTTTATTTTTCCTGTTTAGTCTTCGGTAATTACCGTTCAGATAATACTTCAGATTATGATATGTATGAATGTAAATGAAGTGTAGTCTTGTACAGTCTCAGTTTGACCATTACTGAGATGTGTGGTTAATTGAAACCAAACATCACATGAAACGCTGGTTAGGAGGACACCATTTTGGCACAGGCTGCAGACCAGCGTAGAAACATGGCTGAAAACACAGGCGGCTCCGTTCTATGACGAGGGGATTGGAAAGTTGTTACCACGCTACGACAAATTTCTAAATCGGACTGGCGACTATGTAGAGAAATAGTGTAACTATGTAAGTACTTGTTACAAATAATTTTTTTTTTATTTTCACTGTGGTTTTAATTTCGTGACCGATCGGACCTTCCGATTGTGAATCTTTCTGAATTGTGAATCTTCTTTCTTTTTTCTGAAATACTGATCAGAATGATATCAGCTTACACAGTATTACACTATAACTTTTCCACACAAATCAATGATGATACAAAGTAATTAAACCATCTGCACAATGTAATTTGTCTTTAAGCAAATTTCCATTACATTATCCAGAGTTATATTGGATCACCAGAGAAACAGTGCACAATAAATAATATCAAAATCAATGTACTGATGAAAGGACCACAATAAAGAAGTACAGCTCAAATTATAGAGCTCCTACTTTTATTAAAATCAGTATAAAATGCATATAAATATTGCCTAGGGTCAAAATGACAAAATAAATAGTAGTTTATTTCTTATTTAAAATTACTCTAGGTACTAAAATCCAGTCACAAATACTTATGATGATGGTTTTTAAATCTAAATATATGATTATCAAATGTTATTGCTGTAAAACGACTGCAAACCACTAAAAAATACATTTCATTATGCAATAAAACAATTTTTTTTTTAAATTGGGTAAGGCTGTGTCAGGGCACATAGCTGTTGGTTTAACGTGAAACATTACAGACCTTGGATGAAGTTTCTCCGAGCTACAGACCGACCAACTTATCTGTAGAGTTAAATTGGCGAGACTTTCAGTTTTGTTCTTTGAACAAAACTGAAAGTCTCCAATGGAAAAGTTTAGTTCCTGCATTTGGGCAACTCTATAGATAAATTGGTCGGCGGTCTGTATGTCAGCGTAAATGTAAACACAATGATAAGTTAACATTTTTAATTTATATATGTATTTTATACATTATGTCATCCTACTCTTTTATTAGGAAATAATACTGTTTAATTTAGAAAACTAAACTCTGCCTATGCTTCCTCTTATTCATGTAATCCAAGTATCATTGGTCAGGAAAGTTTTTGGTCTCTTTAGTATAAAAAGTTTCAAGTATTCTATTATTCAAAAATTATTAAATAATAATAATATTTTTTTACTTTAATATTATTGAAATAAAAATTAAGTCTGTTTATTAATTTAATCTCTTTGTAAGAGTCTAGTTTTTTGTACTACTTTTTCTTAATATGGTAAATTAATTACTGAAATAAATTCTATTATTTATGTTACTCAGTATTTTACATCTAGTTTCATTTGTATGAGGAAAAATTTTTTTAAATAAATTTTTGAAACTGAGAGATTAACAAAAAAATTCAAAAATATTTTATCCAATATGTCAAGTAAGAATAAAAATGTCCTTTCTCCAGCTTTATTTTGTTTTACATAGCAAAAATATATCTGTATTACATCTGTAAAAATGAACTATAGCCAACAAAAAATAGCAATTTCTGTAAAAGACAAGAATATTTCTCATCTACAATTGTATGGTCCCTTACTTTTTAACTGTTATGTCAAGTATTGTGTGTCAATAAAAAAAGATCTTTAAAAATCATAAAGATTGCTAGTCTTGTAAAATAATTTTTGTTATCAATAAAGAGACCTTGAAATAAATAATACGGTTACCCCTCTGACATAGAGCCCAGTATAAAAAAAATAATTTGAAGATTAGAAAACTAGTTTAGTTTAAAATAACAAATTTGGTAGTTTTAAAGGTTATAATTTATTTTTAAACACTTTAATTTTAAATAAATTAAAATGGATGTAATTATTATTATTTCATTACATTTATGTAAAATTTTGTAATGGATTTTAAGATTTAAAAAAGAACAAAAAGTCAGTTTAATACTTTTTCATAATGTGCTGATACAATTATTTGTGGTGCAATTTAGTATAGCAAATAAAAAATATTTTTTTGATTACATTTTGTTTTATCACAATTAGCTAATTAATATGCACCTTACGTGTGACAAAACTAGAAGATTATTGTCCTTCTGGCATCAGATTCTGAAGTGGCATAGTTGTTATTTGTCAAAGTGCGAGAACAGAGGCCAAAAATGAGAGGTGTAGTTAACTACTGGGTTCAAAATTAACCAAAATAAATTCAAATTGATATTAACCTTAAGTTCTGTTTATTTGTTGTAATATTATCTAAATTATATCATATTATAGTACTATAAACTATAATTTATATTATGTATTATGTCTATTATAAGTACACAACTATGCACACGTATATATATATATATATATATATATATATATATATATTAGTAAAATTCATATTTTAAACATTCATATTATTCCTCTACTCTTAAATTATGTTTTAAATTCTATAATATAAACACCTAGAACAGAACATTGAGATCTCATTTTAATATTACAATAATGTAGCACAAACATTACACCATGAACATAGTTTATTATATTATTTTTAATATGAAATTTAATTAAATAATTCAATCATGGCTGAGAATAAGAGATCCCATGAAAGTACTTTCAATATAAAATTAAAGTACGGTATGTCTTATCTCAATATTCTATACTAAGTGGTATATTATCACAAAGTTCTCCTGGGATTTACATTACCTATTCTACTCGTGAAAATAATGTAAAAGTTCATATACCTAAAGTGCTATGTCCTAAAATGCTTCGTTTGCAAGTTACGGTTAGTGAAAGATTTCATTCAGATTTCAGCTATCTTGATATAATGAGGTTGCACTGAAAATTTTAACACGTTAATTAAGGGGCAGAATTTGTAATTTTTATGTGGTTTCTATTGGTTTTTCTTATGATTGTTGACATAAAACATTGAATAAAATAGTTCCAGAACCGCATCTACAATAGTCTTTGAGAAATTTTGGGTGAAAACCAATAAATTGGGGTAAAACACCCTGATTTTTGTGTTTGATATACAATAACTTTGTTAAATGGGTAATAAAGACATAAAAGTTTAAAACAAAACTTGTAAAGAATTTAATTTTGAACAAAATGATGCAAGATAAGTTGAATAGAACATCTCCATCCTGACCCCTTAGGGAAAGAAGACACCTGCCTTGTGATGATCCCAGTCACCACACTGCCCCCTCTGTTTGAAGCCCTGATGGCTTTACTAGAGGTCATCTTCTAGACCCTCAATACTTGATTACATATTCCAGTCATCAGTAGTACAGCCTATATCAGGATGGCACTAATGCAAATGCTCAAGAGGTGTTTCCATTGGTTTAGAAACCCATCAACTAACGTATATTTTTCAAACTCGCCCAAACCAAATCAAAAAACTGATAACCAGTAAAAGTTTACCAATTGAACTATAACAAATATAATCTCATACCCTCAAAAATTGTTTGCAACTTCACAATTTTGACATACCATTCCATATATTTTGGAAAACATCCAAAATTACCTACAAATCAACCCACGAACATAAAAAACATCAACTGGACACAAGCGCCAAATGCGCCTATTCTAGCGGAAAAACACTAAACGGGTCCCTAGCCACCCAGGGTACTATTTTACACAAAATACTCTCTATACAATTCTTTAGAGCGCCAAAAGCCTTAAAAATCTTTCAACATCTTTCACTCATCTCTAATTTTTCAGTTAGCCTGCAGATCCAGTCTTGAACCAATACCCTTAAGCTCCCTAACCACCTTTACAAGCCTAAACTCATATTTTAAACAGACGTACAGAAATGATATGCATCATCTGATATTAAGCATTGAGGACACTGACTCGAGTCAGTGTCCTCAATGCTTAGTATCGTAGTATAGAAGCCAAATCAAGCTAGACTGTCCTGAAATGCCCCAAACCCTGAAAGGAAATGAGTCACATGCCGGTTCGGAGATATCCATGAAGTGACTCCCAACACCCTTTTCCCGTCTGGAAAGAGACCATGCGTATACCGCCCATCTGACGTTTCACCCCACGTGTCCTGCCAAATACCAAAACCTTCCTTCTCTATATCCCGAATACGCTGCGCGGTCAGTTCACCCCACTTCTTCGCAGTGTAATGTAACTGACGTTCCGACGCAAGGACGTTAATTGGTTTAACTCTCCAACATTCTGCTGAGGGCTCAGCATCTTCTGTTATCTGTTATGACGAGGGACTACAGGACTATTTCACGTGAGGCAGTTCTAGTCATCACTGCCACGATATATGCTAGTTATCTAGTTGTCATGTTGTAGTTAATTAGTTATAGTTCTAGTTATCGCGAGAGCTATAACTAGAACTGCTTCACATGAAATAGTCCTATAGCTCCCAGTCATAATAACTAATAGGAGACGCTGAGCCCTCAAAACATTGCGGTAGCTTTTTACCTCATTCTGTTTGGCCAAATAAGTGCTGCGTAAAGCATAATCGCCTCGCATGCCCGTTTACACATTTTCATTGTTTTAAAATGTAAACTCCAATCGGGATGGACCACCCTACAAATGCTGAAGAAGGCATCACACACCATCTTCAGCATTTGTAGGGTGCATTCAAGGAGCATACAATGTCATACAACTCAATCTATAGAACTTCCTTATTTAATGTTCTAGTATTTAGTAAGGATCTCAACATAATTAACATTACTAAACAGACAGACTATTCTAAACACAAAATCAGATGTAAAATTGTCAGAAGAATTAGAAATTAAAACAGAACTAAGACAAAGGAGTGGTTCAGCATCAATTACTTTTATCTGTGTACTAAAGAAAGTAATAAAAATAGGGAAAGGTGAAAACATTGCAACACACCATTAAATAAAATTGAGTCTGAAACTGAAAGGAATTGGTAAGTGCTTATGCTGACAACATTACAATTTTCTTGGAGAACCTCAAAAAGGCAGCTGAACAAGTAAAATACTTAAAATAATTTGAAGGGAAAATAAGGCGTAAAGATTTCTTTGAAAAAGGCAGAATTCACAACCAACCAAGATACCCCAAGTCCCTAAAAATGAAATATGCAAAAAGCAATAAAGTTAACAAATTTAAATATACGGAAGAAATAATACAAATAAATGATTTAGATAAAAAACCAATGAAACAAGAAAGAATAAAAGAAAATTAGCTTACCGACTAACAAAAGATATTTTCAACAAAAAGGACATTCTCAGCAGATGCCAAAATCAGGCACTAAAATACAGTAATCAAATCAGAGGACCTGTTTGAATCAGATGTATCTTCAATTTGAAATCAGATTAAAAAAATCCAATACAAAAATAGAGTAAAAACTTGAGAAAGATTCTAAAATCAATAAGAATACAAGAAGAAAATGAATGCAAATTTAGAAGTAATAAAGACATTTACAAATACAATGAAACCGATAAAATGTCAATTTCATCAGTAAATGAAGAGTCAAATCTCACAAAACAGATTTTCAACCACATTTACAGAGAAAAGGATGAATATCAATAGATTTCAGTGGTTGTAAATGAAATGAAAATATTTGAAGGAGATAAAACCAGTAAAAATTTCAAAGAAAAGTAAAAAAAAAACAACATTTGGTCAGAGGAGAGAAGGCAAAAATAAAGCAAAATAATGAACTGTTGGAAAACCAGGAAAAAATGCACAGAAGAAAGAGAAATGAATGTTAAGTAAAATATTGCCTCAAATGTAAAAAAAAAAAATTCCATGTGATGTTATCAGTTTGTCATGTGATGTGGTAACAAAGAACATATTTCTGCTACATTATCCTGTTAAATCTCTAATTTAATATTTTTATTTAAGAGGTAGAACTGCACTACTCAAAGTATTATTTACAGGCCCATTCATCATCTATAAAAATGAAACAAAAAAAATAATAAACACATCCATAATAAAAAAAAATATGTATGTATAAAAAAATTGTTGTGTGTTTTACTCTTCTCATAAACAGCTCTCTTATAATCCTTAATGATTTGATTTTTGATTATGCTTTATGGTGGCTTGAATGAGGTTATATTTTATACTGATGCAAGCTTTCTCAATGAAAAAGATAAGAACACAATAACAGGCAAATAATATTAATACATAATGCCAATAGTATAGAAACCTCAACTCCTGCATCAGTCCGACCAGTCCTGAGCACGAGCCACTGACGCAAAAGTTAGGTTTATTTTTCGCAAGAGCGACCCCCTCTTTTTCAACACGAAAGCCTGTATTTACTACAAAAAGCACAGCAAAACACAACTAGTAAGCACAATTCTGCATCCTTCATAAAACAATACTCATTAATTACAAAAGAATAAAAAGAACACGTGATGTCATGGGAAATACCCATTTTAATTAGTATATATACATTTATATATATATATATATATATATATATGAGAGAGAGAGAGGAGAGAGACAAGAGTGAATGTTAACATCAATAACGCATCATTATTAAAATTATTTAAATTGTAATAAGAATGCAAAAAACCATGAATTTTGAACGAATTGATAATGCTAGTAAATTAGTATTTTGTTATAAAAATCTGTCTGACAAGAATGATTTAAAAATATTTTTAGATAATATAAATGGTGATATTGAACAATTATATAAAAAAATACACTTCTAATCCATTTACTTATAGAATTAATTTGTGAATATATTAAAGATGTTTTTATTTCACACGGAAAAACTCTTTATAAATCAAACAAATTAGAAAAAATAAAACTTTACGTGGAAAATAAATTGTCTATTGATAGCGCTTTGATGATTTAATTGAATATTATTTTGAATGGAAACAAACTAAACAAAGAAATATCTGTTTCTGAACTGATGTTGCATATTCAAATACCAGATACAAAACAAGCATTGGGTGGTTCTTTAATAAACACTCATGGAATGTTAGCGATATGAAAGATAGGGTATTTAACGCTAAAAGATTACAAGTTGAAAAATAGGAATAGTTGTAAACAAGGAAAGGTTCAGAGAATTAGAATGCCAAATGAATGGATTGGCAAACGAGAGAATCATAGACGAGGTAATATAGTATCGTTTAAAGACTATTCTTCAACATTACGGGTGCCTTTTGTTATATATGCAGATTTCGTATCGTTTATCATTCCAAATGAAATTGCAAACACTGAACCAGACACTAGTAATACTACAAAAACACATACTCATAAACCATCTGGATATTGTTATGATTTTGAATTACAGAGCTACTATAGATGATGATAAAAGGTAGCCTTATTAGGCTTTATTTATGAAGGTGATGGTCTACGAGTAAGATGCGTAGATTGTGGTGTATGTGTAAATATGTGGGAACAATTTGATAACCACCAAACACATAAAACTTCTTGTAAATTTTATTAAGAAAAAAAACACATCTATAAATTTAAAACGGTCCTTTTCAGGACCACCCTAAACCCCCCGATTCGATACTTGAGAATAAATTATTAACTGATTTACAGTATTGTAAATCAATTAATGATTTGACTATTTTATCGATACGGCCGGTGCCAAGGCCGAGATATAAGAGTTGTGAGGCGGGTAAAAAAAAAATAAAGAAATAAAGATCCTATTTTGTCTTCCTATTCCTATCCAAACACACACACACACACACACGAAATACGGTCAGTACAACAATGAACGTCAAGGCGTCAATAGCTAAAGAGCTCCATCGACGGGCGCGTCGAAACTACCCCACAAGACGCGTTGAACTTAAGGTATTTCAGACCTATATCAAGCTGACCTTGTTGAGATGATACCGTATGCTAAATCGAACAAAGGGTATCGTTACATACTGACAATGATAAATTGTTTTTCTAAACTAGCATTTGCCGTACCGATTAAAACCAAAACCGGTACGGAGATCACTAAAGCCCTCAAACCCATATTGGATAAACACAAGATGCGACATTTTCAAACCGATTTGGGTAAAGAGTTCTACAATCCGTCGGTTAAACGACTATTACAGTCGTACAATATAAATCACTATTCCACACATTCGGATAAAAAAGCGTCGATAGTCGAACGGTTTAATCGAACACTGAAAACGATGATGTGGAGAAAATTTACCGAACAAGGAACCTACAGGTGGTTAGAATTACTACCGAAATTGATCGCAAAATACAACACCAGTCACCGCACTATCGGAATGAAACCGAAAGATGTAAATAAGCGAAACCAAGCCGCTGTTTTACAGCGGTTAAATACGGTACTCTATCGAAAACCTTCTTTACCGAAATACAATGTCGGCGATCGAGTGCGTATAAGCAAATTTAAAAAGACATTCGCCAAAGGATATCTACCGAATTGGACGAATGAAATATTTATCGTACATAAGGTACATGATAATACGCGTCCGTGTACTTACACGTTGATCGATGTTCACGGTGAGGTGGTGAGCGGTAAATTTTACGCTGAAGAGCTCACTAAAACTAACGTTACAAATAATGTGTATTTAGTCGAGAAAGTCTTACGAAGAAAAGGCGATAGGCTATTTGTAAAGTGGCAAGGGTTTGATGGAAAACACAACAGTTGGATACATAAGGCGGATTTGGTGTAGTGAATCGATCAGTCATAAACATGAAGTTGGAACGTCAACAGGTCGGTAATATCACGCTAGAAAACTTCGACGATTATACAGGAGCCGGGTGTGGAGAGGGAAAAAGGTCTCGTCATGGACCTCTTCTACCGAATACAATCAGATGTATTATCTGCGGACCGTCTAATTGCGGAAAAACAAATGTCCTATTCAACTTGCTGTTCTCACCGGTCGGTTTACGATTCAGAAATATTTATGTGTTCTCCAAATCGCTGTACCAACCGAAATATAAGTTTCTAGAACATGTCATGACCGGTGTTCCGGAGATCGGCTATTTTGCCTATTCTGAAAACGATCATGTAATGGCACCTGACGAAGCGGAACCGAACTCGATAATGATTTTCGATGATGTAGCTTGCGAAAAGCAACATAATATTCGCAAATACTTTGCAATGGGACGACACAACAACATCGATAGCTTTTATTTGACACAGACATATTCCAATGCCGGGAAGCACCTTGTACGGGACAACGCAAATCTGCTTCTTATATTCAAACAAGATGACCTCAACTTACATCACATATATCAAGATCATGTAAATACCGATATGAAATTCGATCGGTTTAAAAGTCTGTGCGGTGTTGCATGGGGAAAACGACATGGATTTTTGGTTATGGATAAGGAGAGTGATATCAACGGTGGACGGTATAGAGTAGGCTTTGATGTTTTTGTAAAAGAGATCAGTTGATAGTCGGTAACAATGGCAAGCATACACACTTACGAGGACTGTATACCGTACGCTAACGCGATACATTTTAGACAAAAGCCGCAAAACAACTTGTGTTCCAAATATTTTAGCGCCCGTCAGAAGTTTTGCGGCAACTACGTTTGTCGCAAAGTGAATTACTGTGAAAATAAAGACCGACGTTGTTGGCGACATGTAAAAAGAATGAATCGTGACTATCCGTTGGTCGTACTGTTGATGATTACTAGCGAAGGTAAGATTTTCAATAAGCGTATATGGTTAAAATTTTTAGAAGAATGCGACAAGTACGAGATGCCTATCGAACTGGTGATTTACGATAAAAACATGTTCAACACAACAGTCCGACACGGATGGAACTTTATTTCAAGATTTAGACCCTCTCCGCTCGTGTACAAAATATTGGAACTTCGAAACCGTCATGCGTCTATGGACTATACAAACGTTTACATGCACATGTTGGAATACGGTAGTCGTCTAGAAGGTGCGAGATGCTGTACAGTGATCACGGAACGAACTATTCCGATCAGGTCGCCAAAAACGTTGTACCGCTTAGCGTTATCATACGGTAGAAAATGTTTTGTGGACACGGCTTACGGAGTACAATTTACCGACCAAGTACCGGAAACATTACCGATAAGACGAGGAGGATTACCGTTTGACATCGTAAACAACAGGGCGCAGGCGCTCTTTTCTGGCGAATTTCTAAACGAAGCGCTACCTACGTTGCGATTATACGCAGATTCGTTCGGATTGAAATACAACGAACGACGCGAACTGTTTGAAATCCAAAACGAAGACCTGCTGCGAAAGTGGTGCGAATATGCAGGAGCGAAACCGGACGAATTTTGGTTGTTGAATAGCTATCTGTTGCATTTACATTCGGAAGGTGACCGTCATCCGATCAGACGACTTTCCACACGGTACTTGACAAAGGTACCACAACGCGATCACTCAACCGTTGTGGATATTCCGCTGTGGGTTGGAAATGTAAAAAGAGCAATCGTCTTTAAAGACACATGCACGAAACTCATGATACCGTCTATCGATCAGGGTGTGACACAATATTACCGCGAATTGTGCAATACCAATCGTCGTCCGGTGAGAATGAATGTTTCGTTAATCGATGTTATACGTTTCCTACGCAGAATCAAAAAACATGCAGTGTTCTTTAGATCGGTGGAACTAGGATGGTGATGTGATCACTGTTTTCCGATCATTCGTAACCACGATGTCGAACAAGAACGAGGTCGATATGCCATCCTCGTCGTCGTCGTCTGTGAAGTTGGTAATGGAAATCGATAGAATACGAGATTCGATTAAACGAAAACATCGCGCTATTACGCAAGGAATAACAGAATCGGAACAAGTTATTGAAAAGCAATTTAAGCCTATTGTCGAACCGCTCCGAGAACTTAATCAATCGTTTAAACAAAAGTACGATGTTAAAAAAGAACAAGAAGAGAATGCAAATGGAGTGGTTGAAAAGGCGGAGGAGGAGGTGGTGGTGGAAGAGACACCGACAGTTATGAGAAGACTCTTTAAAACACCGACGTCGGAAAAACAGTTCGTGAAACCTGTAGACCCGTCGACACCGAAAACGATGGGGTTTCGTGCAAAACATTTCTTGAATCTTACCGTAACAGATAAAGGTAAAAAAATAGACAACGTCTACGGAGTTAAAAACATTGACGATCAATGGATGATCGGAACAAAACCACTCCAGTTCAAAGGAAATAAAATAGTTATCGACAACAAGACGTATAGCGGTTCCAAAGGTTTATATGAATTGATTTTTTTGAATGAGCCTGTAGATTATACAACCAAAGATTTAAATAACTATAAGAAAATATTAGAAACTACTGAGGCGCATAAAAGTCAAAATACCGGTCGCATAATTTCCAGTCGATCGTTAAAGTACAAGAATATTATCAAAAGACTGTTTCCTCGTACGCATCTTTCGTCGGAAAGCGGTCATGACGACGAAAGTCCAATAACCGGATCGGGTCTGTTGATGAGAGCGAAGAAAACGGTTAGACCGGATTACGTTTACTGGGACGATCCGAATGAACTGTGCGATAGACTGCGACTTTTATTGGCTTCGAAACGTGCGGGTCATACCGGTCATAATAACGAAATCGTGTCCATTGTAGAAGAATTGCAAGAAAGTGGATACATAAAAGAGGGTAGAGGAAATATTTTATTTTAATCAGTCTAAAGATGAGTATCGACAAGTTCGGACGTTTTCGTGGAGGAGCGATCGGTAACAGACCACCACCTACGCGGGTTATCGAAACGTTTGATAAAACCACCGATGGAAATTACAATATTAGAAAACGGAGGTTGTGCAACGTGGGATGTCCGATAGAGGATGATGATGCTACCACCTTCGGTTTTACGAACAAGATTTACGTAAAGCAAAGCGATTTGGTAAATCGATACATACCTTCAATCAACAACAACAACGACGACGAAATTTCCTTTTCAAATAAGCGTTTGTGTGATGTTGGTGAACCTATCGAAAAAAGCGATGCCGTAAACCTCAAATATTTATATAACAACCTGTTTGGTGAAAAGAATATTATTGATATGAAAGGAAGCGTCCTGATGAATTCTGGTGAGGCGATAAGAGCAAAGGATCTTGTCACAAGGTGGTATGTTGATCAAAAGGAGTTTCGTGTAAAAAAAGATATCGATGATAGGTGTTTGTTTAGGAAAGATGGAATAGTAGATGTGAAAGGAAGTGTTGTTACCAACGCTAGAACTCCAGTAGAGTCATCAGATCTAACTACAAAAGAATACGTTGTGGAATGTCTGTTCAGATTTTACAGATTGATAATGGAGTATGTAGAGGATGAACTTCCTAATTATCCGAATTATCATAATGTTGATCGAGACGTCTTTATGCAACTTTTAGACAAAGTCAGTGTGCCAAACAAACAACAGTCTAAACAAGCTTCAGATAATGTTAAAGTGGAGTTACAAAAAGACCAACTGGACACAGATCTAGAAAGACGCATTGAAGATAAGGAGAAGGAGGATCTGACTAAGAATGAGGTTCGTCTACCAATCACAGATACAACAAAGGAGGACGTGAATAAAAATATGATACACCCTCCGATCTCGGATTCAAAAACAGATACGATGAAGAAGGATATGATACACCCTCCGATCTTGGATTCAAAAACAGATACGACGAATGAAGATGTGTACAAAAATATGATACGCCCTCCGATCACAGATTCAGCAACGAAAGAAGATGTGTACAAAAATATGATACACCCTCCGATCTCGGATTCAAACAAAGATGCGTCGAAGAAGAAGGAGGATGTTATTATAAGACCACCGATCACGGAACCAATGTAAGATGGTGGAACATTGTAAATGGGTTCATTGTCTATCCGACATGGCAAGAGTGAGGAGGTCAAAACGTTCTCCTGTTCGAAAGGGTAAGGTGAGAAGATCTAAACGAATAGCCAGTCTTAAACGAGGCGGAGGACTGTTAACATCTCTAACGACAGGAGCTGCTGGTGTGTTAGGATCTTATATCGGTGATAAGGCATTAAAAGGTGTCAAAAAGGTTGTGGGTAAAGTTTTAAACAAAGGAGTCGATTTATTGCCGGTAGAGCTACATATTCCGGGCTATCAGTACTGCGGACCGGGAACGAATTTAAAAAAACGATTAAAGAGAGGTGACCCTGGTGTAAACAAGTTGGACGCGGCTTGTAAAGAACACGATATCGCATACGCTACGTACAGTGACAACGAAAACAGAGCGGTTGCGGATCGTAGATTAGCCGATAGCGCTTGGGAAAGAGTTAAAGCTAAGGATTCGAGCATCGCAGAAAAGGCTACCGCATTAGCGGTTACAAACGCGATGAAGTTAAAAGCAAAGTTCGGCGGTGGAAGAGTAAGAAGACGAAGAAGACGATCAAAAAGAACTAATATAAAACGTCTTGTTGAAATGGCAAGCACTGCAGGACAGGGATTATACCTTAAACCCTACCCTTTGACCGGTTCGGGGATTGGTGGTAAAAAAAACGTCGTCGTCGTCGTCGTCGTTGTCATCGTCTCCAATAAAGGGAATACCAGTGCGACCGCTATCGAATATAGAACTGATATGGTACGCCAGAAAACTAAATATAGCCGATTTTCGAGGAGTCTTCATGTCGGACGCATTACCCAAAAAACCAAAGACTAACGAGTCTGCGATAGTTAATCTTGATTGCAGTACCGGTTATGGTACACACTGGGTATGTTATAGAAAACGTAGACGGATGGTGGACTATTTTGATAGTTTCGGTAATCTTCGTCCACCTAACGAATTGATGCGTTATTTTCCATCCGATGCGATTATAAACTTCAATTATAAAAGTAGGCAGACTGTAAACACCGTTATCTGCGGACATTTATGTCTAGAATTTCTCAGTCGTGATTCGTCAGTCTACAGGTAAACATGTTCTGTATAAGTGGAAATACGTCGTTATTAAACGCTACGATCTTTCCACCATTGGATTTGTCTAATGGTGAATGGGAATTAGCCTTGATAAACCTAACCACATATCACTCTATTCCGAATGTCGAAGAGCGAATCAACAACACAATTATTGTCGTTCCAAAGAAACCTAAAAAAACAATTAAACTGACGCTTCCGACCGGATCGTACGAGTTGGACGATATCGCTAAACGATTGAGCGATGAACTCAAAGACAAACACCAAATAGATTTACTTATGCGTCCGAATAACAACACGTTAAAATGCGAACTTAAATGCAGTGCCGCGATCGATCTTACGTCAAAAGATAGTCTGGCACCGTTGTTGGGGTTCGAGAAAACTAATCTGACGGCGAATATATGGCACGAGTCATCGAAGCCAGTCGCCATTAACAACGTGAACACCGTACGGGTCGAATGCAACCTTATTCGAGGCTCCTATACGAACGGATCAGAAGGACACGTGTTGCACGAATTCACGCTAAGCGTTCCACCTGGTTTCAAAATAATCGATTCGCCAAAGAATATAATATATCTACCGGTGAATACAAAGAACTTAGACGAGATCGCAATAAAGTTTCCCGATCAGGACGGAAAACTTATAAATTTCCGCGGTGAAACCGTAACGGTGAGACTGCATTTACAAAGGAAAACCAACCGATGGGGTTAATATACAATAGCGGTGGTAGTAGTAGCGAAACGTCACACACATCGATCAGTCGACGTGCAAACACCAAAGCGATAACATCGCGTAACGTGTTGTTTCTTCGAAAACTTGGTTTTACAGTTTTGGTGAACCGTAATGGCAGGAGTGAATATGTTGGACGTCGGTGAAAGTGTTTCGTTCGATAACACGATCACACAGTACGAATATCATACCCATCTACCGTACGCTTCGTCGACTTACAACAACAACGATGAAATCCGGATTCCGATACACCAACAAGATGTGTATACGTTACCGCATAAAAGCTATTTGATGGTCGAAGGGAAGCTAACTACTAAGGCAGGTGATAACAAGGCAACTGAATCGTGGTTAACAAACAACGCGATACCGTTTCTCTTTGAGGAGATACGATACGACATAAACGGAACGGAGATGTGTCGCGTACAAAAGTTGGGAATAACAACAACGATAAAAAACATCTTATCGTTGCGTAAAAGCGAAGAAAATATTTTGGAAAACTTCGGGTGGAAGTTCAAAGCGTCGGATAAATTCGATTTGGAAGAACACACGGGAAGATTTTGCTTCTACGTACCGCTGCTGATGGGTTTCGCCGAAGACTACAAACACATAATATTGAACGTCAAACAAGAATTGGTTTTGCTTAGATCTTCCAACGATGTGAACGCATTAATATCTTCCAAAGAAGCACCCGATTCCAAGTTGAAAGTGACAAAGGTAGCGTGGAAAATTCCATATGTTCATGTTGCCGATACGATGCGGTTAGATTTGTTGAAAGTAGTAGAACGAGATAGACCGTTAGCGATAGCTTTTCGTACATGGCAAATCCACGAATATCCGGCACTACCACAAACAAACATACATTCATGGACAATAAAAACGTGTGCGCAAACGGAGAAACCGAGATACGTGATATTCGGTTTACAGACGGACAGAAAAGATAAAGCTACAAAGTCACTGACGCTCTTCGATATGTGCGAATTGGTAAATGTTCGTCTGTATTTGAATTCGCAATACTATCCGTACGATAGTCTACAGGGTGATGTGAATATGATGTATGAAATGTTTGCCAGCTTTCGGTCTGGTTATTACAACAAATCGGAGGACGAGTATCCCGCTTACAGTTTGGCAGATTTCAAAGCCAGTGTACCATTAATAGTTATCGACTGTTCCCGTCAGAACGAATCGCTTAAAACAGGAACGGAGGATGTGCGTATCGATTTCGAGACCAAAAACAATATACCCCCCCCAGACAACTGCCTACTGTCTCATTATACATGATAGCATCGTCACATACACTCCGCTTACGGGAATAGTGAAAAAGGTTATGTAATGACGGAAACGTTTTCATTTGATGATGAAAAAAAGAGAGGTGGGTACGATGTACGATCGGCATCACGATGGTGGTGGTGGTGGTCGTTTAAGTGGTGGTTGGTAACATTGGGAGTATTTAAAACAGGCTTATTGATCGGATTACTTGTGTCAGTATTATTTAACATCTATCCGGTACCATGTCCGATTATGAAACCGATAAGATGTAAAATTATTTTTTCTTCGTCACAAACGTCGTCGGTACCGTTAATATGGTGTAATTCATCGTCTGTGGAAGCGTTGACTATTTTTTACAACACTACCGAATCATCATCTTCAAAAAACGTGTCTGCTGGTGTAGTTAGCAACAACACTACATCATCACCTTCAGAAAAAGCAATAGTGTTACCAAAGGTAAACATCGACAAAACCGCATTGAAGAGGAAAACCATAGTGAATGTAAAATCATCATTACCTTCAGCGAAGACAACAGTGTTACCAAAGGTAAACGCTACCAATATCTCATTACCTAACATAACGTTACACGCACATGATGATGATGACTATGATGGTCCTCTAAACGAGGATGAAGAAGAGGTGGAGGGGGTGTCCCCAACACTTCTACTTAAAAAAGGCTTAATCCGACTGCGCATATACAAATCAGTAGTTGTTGACCATCCGTCATGGAAGGAGGATGTTCTTATTCGCCAGACGACGTTCAGTCGTTTCTATTCATGAACGATAATACCGAACACCATCCGAAACCGACTGAGAAGGAGGTGAAATCGAAACCAACGAAGATCCGCAAAAAGAGAAATCCGCGTAAAAAATCTTATGATAAACCTGAACAGACGATCAAAAAGACCAAGACCAATGAGAAGAAGAAGGTGGATAAGGGGGAGGAGGAGAACGAAGGGATATCCCCCACCAACATTGTAATTTCATAGGTGGTTACATATCTCCGTCCTCATTCACGGTTGAGCGTTCGTCATGGAAGGAGTTATCGAGTATCACGGCTTTCTCGGCAAACGAGGTGAGTTTATAGTTAAGGAACTTGCTGTTGTCGGTAATGGATGCTATATGATTCTTCATTTTCGACCACCGTACCCAAAGTCAGAGATGTCATCTAAATACAAACGGATGGCCGGACGGTTGGAGAGGAATTTTCACAAAATCGATTGGAATTACGGGGAAGTCGTATACAATGACGATATCATGAAGGCGTTATGTTCACAGTTTGCAACGATATACACCAAAGGGCTGGAGAAAGTGGAATTTTTGCGTCGGTTTCATAACGATGTTCGTCAGATACCGGACGACGCACCGAAACCGAAATTAAACTTTATCGTAAATTGTCCGTACCACACCGCGCACAAGGTGAGTGGAAATGTGCGTTACATTCCGGTTGTTTCTACATGGAGTGGTTAAAGTTGTGTAAAAAGCCGTTGGATCTTGTAAGGGAAGCCGATCGATTGCGTTCGTTTGTGAACACAAACGCTGAAAACAAAGAGGAATTGGCAAAAAACGGTTATTACTATTCCTTTAACGAATTGTGTGTAAAATGTTGTTGGTGTAACGAAAGGATGGATGCGCATCGCCACTCAACTCGTTGTCAAGACTGCATCAAGGAAAACGTGCCGCTTTCGTTTTAACATGTTGTTCCACGTCGAGAACCGCTGTAGAGCTCAGTCTGCTGCAAGATGTTGATGAATCAACATCTTTGGTTAGAGATCTCAATTATAGTAATAGCCTTCCTTATGTCAGGAATATTATTTATGCTTGCAAAAATTTGAAAAAAAAAAAGATTCGAGTGTTTTACAGTAGGCCTATTGGGGAGAGATTTCACTCATGTAAAAAAAAATCTCAACGCGCCACGGTTACTACCTCGTGGGTGGTGTGGAAACGTAACCAACTATATAGACCTCCCGATGTACAATTCCATCCGCAGTTTAGCGATGGATGTTGATATAGCCGCATCGGTGTGGACAATTAGATTTTTTCCGAATCGATGCGTAAGAACGTTGCGTCATCTTATGAAACTTACAACCGCTGCGTTTCCACACGCAACAAGTATAACCGCAGACGTACACCGTTTCAATGCCGTTAGAGTGGTTTTCAATTACGACGCTACTTACGCTGAACTTTACAACGGATTACAAGAATATTTAGACAGTTTAAAAATCGATACCGTAGACGGAATGTGTAGACATTATATTCGTTATAGTGATTGTGGTGGGGGTAAGGTATAATATAAAACCACAATCATTCAAGCCTTAACGATGGAAGTGTCCACATGGATGGTGACTTTCTTACTGACTAGCCCGATAACAAATCTAACGCATTTAAAGGATATATTAACGGATCGATTTCCGATTTCAATAATTACAGAAACTGAGACATTACCAAATACCGTACTTTTAGGAATACCGTTCAAAACATACATTCAAGATATTGAAAGTGAACTTACAGATATGATAGATTGGACTGTGGTGAGTGAGTGTGATATGAACATATTTTTGACAAAAAAAAAAAAAAAAAATTAACGAAAGAATCGCAAAGACCAATCGTAACTTGAACGATTACAAAGAGATATTGTTTTTCTGTAAAAAATTATCGGATTTGTATTAGTGATGGAGAAGACTTTTACCGATTCGGTTAACGAATTGAAGTTTATTGCATCGTATATATGTAAATATTGTTTTATGATGCTTGTCACTCACTCTGTTCACTGTGGTGATAAAACACACGCTATCGATTGTAAGAAATTCGACTATTGCGGACGTGGACTACCAGAATACTTGTGTTCCTGCGATTTGATTATTGAAAACGTGAAACGAATATACGCTATGGTACGTGCAAATAAATACGAAGTGTTATGGGAAAATCCGTTTGCCTGTAGAGTTATCGACGGTAACGAACTCTATCGATTACTTTGCAAAATCGCTGAAAGGTGTGGAAGGGATATAACCATCTACACGGTACCATCGTTAACTAATCATTTGAGTGTCAGCCCTGCGGGTGTGATGATGGATGCCATATCATTTGTTAACACTTTCAACGATGAAGATTGTTTTCTCAAGAAAATACCGTGGAAAAAGTTGTCTGATCTTCATGTTGGAGTAGACTATGTATTGTTGGATATGAGAAAGGTGTTTACACCTTTATATGAGTATCGTATTTGCGCCATATTGTACGACGCCGAAGCGGATGAACTTGGTTGCTTTCGAATCTATTTACCACTGAAATATACTAATAGATTTACCGATGACGAAATGACCGTTGTAAGACATCATTTGATGAAATTAACTTATTACGGAATAAAAGAAGACGGCTTCACTGAAGATTTAAAAGTAAGTTTGTAAAACTATACGTCGAGTGTTTATAGGCCTCACGGGGAGAGATATCACTCGTTAAAAAAAATCTCAACGCGCTATGTTACATACCTCATGGGTGGTGTGGAAATTGTAACTTTCATTCACTTGTCAGACCTTACAGTGTTCACTACTAGCGTTTATTATGTCCATCAAGGAAAGAAAAGTACGGGAATATGTGACTGGTGTTCAGTCATTACAAGCATTAAGCTGGCAAAATACTCTTAATACTATTCTAAAGCATACTAGAATAATTTACTATTATTCGGATGAAAGTACCATAAAGAAAGATCAAACGTATCAATTTTTAAAACGATATAGTGCGTTGGTTCCGCGAAAGTTTTATGTCGTTTGTGTTTGGTCTTATCCGAATATTGAAGAAGAAGACGATGTATTTGAATTGTCGGCGGCATTAGATAATTATATATTTGGTGGATTGGCAGATTACGTGATCGTAGTGGACATATAATGTGTAAATGAGAGTGTTTAAGGTGGTCCTGAAAAGGACCGATTTTTTTGGATAAAAGGTTTGTTATATTCGTAAAGATTTAAATATTTTATCGTATTCAATAACTTTTTTTTTCTTAAAAGATCTTCTTTGGAACATATATGTATTACGTACTGATTCGAAATAATCATATACTTCATCAATATTAGGAGAAAGGTATTCAAGTGTATCGCTCTCAATTACGTATAGTACAAATTCTTCATCTGCTAACAGATCCATTTCTGAAGTGGAAGTGTACTAGTTAAACTTCACTATTTATAAAAATTGGAAGGGTGTGGTGGGATGATTGTATTTTCCTGTTTATAAGGAAAAATTTGAGCAAATGTGATTGGTGATAGACGTTTTCCTGTTTTAAAGGAAAAAATAACAATTTATTTCTGTTTTCCTGTTTATAAGGAAAAAATTAAGCAGATGTGTTGACAATAGATAAGCACGTGTTTTCCTGTTTTATAAAACTTGAACGGATGTGCATGCAATAGATAAGCAGGTCAAAACATGATTGTGTGGTTATCATAAGGAAAATAATATCTACTTATTCGTTAACAAGCGGATGTACTAGGAGTATAAATAGCCACTCGTAACCGTGCTAGAATCATTCTAACAACAGCACTTGTAAAAGAAACATCATCATGACTGACGGTAACAGGAAAACGTTTGTCGATCAGTTGAATACGAAGACCGTACACCAGAATCTGGATACAAAAAGCGTCAGTGAAATGACAATAGAAAAACCGTACGACATACTAACCGCTAATATGGTGGACACACGATACGGGAAAAGTATCGTTTGTACAATTCGAGGTGATGAGGATGAAAAGTTTAAGGTATTTTTGCCTAAAAGATTCGCCGATAAAATGAGTAAAGAAGATTTAAATGCCGTCATTGACATGAAGTTGAAACTGGTATACAAAGGAAAAATTGGAAGCATGTTTCATGTGGTGTTTGAATAAACACCACAGTGAACAAGTAAGATCTAAATAGTCCTTTTAAGGACTACAACACATTACACAATCAACACAAAAAATACACATTCATACACAAAACAAAAAACACTTTAAACCCCCATTCAATAAAAACTGTAACTAACTATTGTTTTATTTAGAAAATGTTTTCTTTTAAAGAAAACAAGAAAAAAAACGATATTTAATTACATTTATTGAATGCAGGTTCCAAGGCCCGCGACATGATGTGGTAATAGATTTATCTACTATCAGATTATGTTGCAAATGGTGAGGAGAGTGTGTTTAATACATTGTTCTTTTTTTTTTAAATGTTGTCCGGATATCGGATGATTTTTTCCCGCGTCGTGGGGTGGGGAGACTGTAACATTCTGATTGGAAGAGAGAGTAGGATGTGGTGGGGAGTAGCATATAAATACAGTGTAACCGGGTGAAGTAGTTTATTCTTTGGGAGACACTCGAGGTGTAAACCTCATGATTCCTGTTAGAGAAGAAGATGTGCGCGTGCGTGTTGGCGATCAACGTCTGACGCCTACGTGTTTTAAATTAAAACACAGTTTCGCATATGTTATCGATTTATCTAAACATGATTTCGATAAAAACGGTGATAACCTATTGGTGAGGATAATTTTCAATGATGGTGATTTCGGATGTGGACGAAAATATTATTGCGAATTTGAATGTGGTGATAAAGCTATTGCACTTATTGATAGCAAAGAAGTACTGTTTTCTGGATTCTACGATGACGACGGTAACGTAAAGGCGTTCAAATTAAATCGTTCGTCAAATATGAATTTGAATGCGTCCGTGTTACACGATCTCAATACGTCGCATCGAAAAAACAACGTACTCGCTGTAAACGTGTATGTTGCAAATGAAAGAAGAAGAGTAACTTCTAATGTAGCGACGGACGGAGGACTTTTCTTCAGAGGTTGTGATGAGGTAGATTGTTCTGCTGATGGTTGTAACGATGATATCCAACCGCTGTTGGTGGCGTACGACACAAATGAAAATTCAGAATTCGATTACGTTAAAACCAATCGATATATGAAAGGACGTCACATCGCTTCTCTTTATTTTATTTTATACAATAATACAAAACGCAAAGAAGAGGATAAAGAAAACCGTCAACGAATTTTCTAATTTCTACGATGTTTAAATAAGTCCTTTTAAGGACTACAACACATTACACAATCAACACAAAATTACACACATACACAAAACAAAAACACTTTAAACCCCCATACAATAAATCGTAACTAACAATTGTTTTAAAACGATATTTATTTACGTTTACTGTATGCAATGGTTCCAAGGCCCGTGACATGATATGATATTGGATTTATCCACTATCAATTGTGTTACAAATGGTGAGGAGAGTGTTTAACAAATATTTTAAGTATTTTCGAAAGTGGTGCGATAGACATATGCTTGCAATATTACGTTTATGTATGCGAATCATTATTTCTTTACAAGAGCGTGATGTTATGAACAGCAAATGCAAATGATGAATAATGATAAACTTACACAAGAAGGCAGGTTTCGCATACATAACTTAGAGAGTTATCTTGGGATTTTTTTGTTTCACATAGATCTGCTTTCTTGTATAAGTTTATCATTACTCATTACTTGCATTTGTTGTTCATAACATCCCGGTCTTGTAAAGATATATATAGTCGAGTGTTTTTTAGGCCTGGGGAGAGATATCACTCTAAAAAAAATCTCAACGCACCGCGGTTGCTACCTCTGGGGTGGTGTGGAAATGCAACAACACTCTAAACCCCCATACAGTAATGTAAAACTATTTTTTAGAAATAAAATGTAGTCGATCGGCATTACTGGATGAAGGTTCCAAGGCCTGCGGTGTAATCCAACGTCAGATTCACCATCTGTTGTCGAATTACATTTGCGAATGGTGAGGAGAGTGTTCCAACACATGAATTCATTTCATAATTTTTTTTTATTTTACAGATCCAGACACAACCGGATTTAACCGGTTACAACAACTCTCATTTTTGTATCATGCGGTTGATAAAGGAAAAAATAAGAATTTATTTCTGTTTTCCTGTTCATAAGGAAAATGCGACTGTTTTCCTGTTCAAGAGTCACGCGTAGGCCGGACGGTTCGTCAGTCGAGCGCCGCATCCCGCACGGTAAACATCTCTCTCTACGTCGCTCCGCTGACACACACACGCGCAGCAGACACCGACTCCCGGGGCACGATCTACGACGACGCCTCCCGACGCCGTCGCCTGGACGACCAGGATCATCCTCTCGAGGTAAATTTAAATTTTCTTCACAGACACCACCTCCCGGTGCACGAGCCACAACGAAGACCTCGGATCTTCCTCGAGGAACATCCGCGTCGAGGCGACGATGACGATAAGGTTCTCGTCGTGGATAGTGCACCGGGAGGCGGCGGGCGCCGCCTCCCGGTGCACGATCTACGACGAGAACCTTGTCATCGTCGCCACGACGACCAGGATCATCCTCGAGGAACGTCCTAGGAAAGACCGCGGGCTTTGACGTCACAAACAGGTTGGAAAGACTGCGCCGACTCCCGGTGCACGATCTACGACGACCAGGATCATCCTCGAGTAACGTCCTAAAAAAAACAGGTTGGAAAGACTGCGGGCTACGACGTCACAATCCAAGATGGCCGACCTAAAAAAAACAGGTTGGAAAGACTGCGGGCTACGGCGCCACCGACGTCACTTCATCCAAGATGGCCGACCTAAAAAAAACAGGTTGGAAAGACTGCGGGCTACGGCGCCACCGACGTCACGTCATCCAAGATGGCCGACCTGGACGCCATCTTGTCCGCCATTTTCCAAGATGGCGGACAAGATGGCCGACAAGATGGCGGACAGCCGCCATCTTGGATGACGTCACTTCCTGACGCCGTACGCCCATTTCCGTACTACTATTGTTAAACGTGACGAGCGGCTTAAAGAGTAGGGTTCAAACACGCACGATAACTTTTAACAATTGTTAACCGTTTAATTACACCTAATGTTCTACAATAACAAAGATTATCACAGGTAGTTGTTTTATTTTTTAATTATTACTTAATATGATACGTACTAGAATTAACAATATATATATATATATATATATATATATAGAATTTAAAGTAAAGTGGAGGACATTTAAAGTAAAACGGACACAAAATTACATCAATTTTCTCCAATAACTCGACTATTTGTAAACCGATTTTAAAAAATAGAATGGCATTCTGTTCAAAATAAACGGCTTAATATTTTAGCAAAGAATAAATTTTATTAAAAGTAATATATACGGAGATATAACGGATTAAAAAACAAACATGGCCGCCATTTTGTAATTTTCGAAGGTATTTGAGTCCTGAATTTTCGGTAATTTTAAAACCTTATTACCAAATAATATTGTGATTCCTCAATCCGAACTTGAGATATAAATTTTTATATAAAAATAACAAAATGGCAGACATGGAGAGAACGAAGGGGAAATCGCCATTTTTGCTAAGGATATTTTTTGTTTAGTTTTACAAGTAGAATTCGAAAAAGTATAGCCAGCCCACCATTTTAGAAACACTGTGTGTATATATATATATATATATATATATATATATATATATACACACACACACACACACAAAATAGTTAGTGAAAAAAACAAATTCAAAAACCATAAATAAAAATTTAAAGTATATAAAATTTAAGTAACAATAAAATTATTATAAATAAATACTGTTTCATAGCAACAGTTCAAAACACGTAACTGAAATAAAATTCATAAAGCCGAAGACGTATACTATGTTCCCAGGGCTTGACGACGGGTTGTTTGTGCCGTGAAACCGTGGCACGCCAACGGGTGGTTGAGCACCGGTCGAGACACTGGGCTTATTGAACCTTCGGGTGACAAAAAGGATGTTTCCGGTGTAGCGCCCGGTCAAGGCGTTTGATACCGGGTGACTACCGAAAGATAAAAGCCGCGGCTTAGCCGTGCATTGCACGCGATTAAGATAAATGGAATCTTAAATCGTAGCGTGTCGCCGACGCGCGTCTGAGCCACGGGTTCTTATCTTTCACCGGCAAGCAAAGATTGTCAGGACCGGTATCGTTCTGCTCGTCAACGGGTGACAAGCCTAAGGTAAAAATAATAATATCGGTCGGTTGAGCCGCGGCTCACCGATAAGCAAAACATATTTTATTAAGGTAATATATTTAAAATATCGGCGAAAAAATATCGAACCCTTATCAGGGATTAAACCTAAGACCGGCTGATTTAGAAGCCACTAAATTAATTTTGTATGAACATTTTTCCTTATTTCAAGTTCTAGAATCAGTTTTTTTATGTTATTTTTACTTTCTCCTGAATCACTATATATATATATATATATATATATATATATATATATATATATAGAGAGAGAGAGAGAGAGAGAGAGAGAGAGAGAGAGAGAGAGAAAGAGAGAGAGACAGACACAGAAAGTGAGAGCGGTAGAATTAAATAAATGAATTATGTTTAAAGTATAAAAATTATCTAAAGTGACCGCTAGAACCACCACACACTCGCGAATAATATACTGCATGCGCACGCACTCTAGTTAGAATCATCGAATTAAATAAACAAAAAATATTATATTTAAATAAAATTATAAATATTTTAAATTAAGTTGTGTGCGTAAGCCGTGCAAAAAAGAAATTCCGCGTGACGGGAAACTCCTACAACTGTGTCGTCAACTTTTTTGCGGTAGGCGTTCAACTGTCATTAAAATAGATGCTATATTTCAATTTTTTGTGCATTACGTGGTAGGGTGTCATACAATTTAAGCTAATTACAATCAAGAAAGGAATGTTTTAATAAAAATAGAAAGAACAGGAGAAAAATCAAAGAAGTGAATTTAAAGTACGGCTTTTTATTTAATGAATTTATTGCGGTGTAAAATTTCTTATGCGTATGAATAAATTCAATTATAAAATTTATACAGTCCTTTATTTTAATTTGTACCCTCAATTATAAAATTTATACAGTCCTTTATTTTAATTTGTACCCTCAATTATACGATTACATACAAAATAAATTTGGGGGGGGGGGGTGTCGAATCATATTATTAGTTCTAACATCTGTCTAAATCTATTGCGGTATCTTTACGATTTACTACAGTTTGTTGTTTTATTATTTTTCAGCGAAAAGTAAAATACCTTTGCTCTGATAAAATAATTTAGAATTGCAGAAAGAGGTTTTATTTAAATCTTTTCAAGAGTTACGCATTCTTGACACAATTATATTGAATCGCTTTAAAATCGAAGGAAATCTTCCTAGTTAAGTTACTTCGATGTCACAAATCATCAATTTTTCACGTATATCTTATTCGGTTAGCTTATAGAATTCAAGTAAACAAACTGCGCGTGTATGAAAACATACAAAAATGTTTATATGGAACTGTGAGCTTCACAGTTACAACGGCGTGCTGTTCGGCTATTCTTCGCATGCGCGTAAAGAACGCTGAACGATGCTCTAAGGGAGAGAAAGCACTGCCGCTCCCGCAGTTCTGACCCTTGCGTGCCGGTAGAAGGTAGTTTTGTTTTTACTCCGCGTGTGTGTGGAACATTCCTCGTTCGATCCCTTTTCTAGTTTAGTCGGCGGAAGAAATACGAAAGCGGTCTAGTTGTTTTTCAGTAGCGATCAGAAAGAAGATGGTGTGTAAAGCAAGAACTCTTTGATCGCCACAACCGTCCAAAAATACGCTGGAAGGGCAAAAGAGAAGGTAATTAGTAAAAAATAATTACGTATTTGTTTCTGTGTAATAGAAATTTAAATTAACCACCGTTGGATTATAGTGTTTTTAAACCGACATTTTATTAAGTTATTATCTAATAATACTGAAAAATATTATCCGTATCGATATTTCATTATTTATTCGGTTAAACCGAATTCGATTCATTTTTGTCGGTTCTTTTAATTTTCATAAAAATTTGACCGCTGCCTTGAAAAGGTCCAGAAAAGGGTTTTCTGGAGCAGCACCCCCAGTAATTTTAAGTACGAGTCGCCACTGTAATCGATGCTTGACTAAACCCTATTTAATCTCTACATAAACGAGCCTCAAACACCACCCGGTTTAAAGAAAAATAAACAGATCTAAAAATGATAAACATTATAATGATCTGTGTAAAGACAGAGAATAAATTTAGAAAATTCATTTGAAAATCTACTTTTCCAGTGAAAAAGAAAAAAGAAGGTATAAACCTGAATAGATGGACCGAAGAAATGTGACATTTGGGAAAGCAAAAGAAATCAAAATTTTTGAAACGCGATCCTTAGTGAACAGAAGGTAAAGAATAAAACCCGTATTAGTTACTTCGAAACCCACCCACCACCCGTTCAGAGATTTTATTAATTTTTTTTTTAACTTGAAAATAGTCTTTTTGTATTCCTCTAAGTTATGGTACTCTTTCGATTAAAAACTTCAGATTTTCTCCATGAAGCCTCCCTGATGTACTTGTGTCATACAGGAAATATCTGATCTGGACACCACATGACTTCTTTGTACGCCTATTATATTACATATACATGTTTTTTTTAAATGAAAATTACATAAAATCTTACTTCATTAATAACTTCCGATTTTTTTCATATATATATATATATATATATATATTATTATTATTATTATTTATTGTAAAATTATTATTATAATCAGAGGTTAATAATTATTAATAAATCAATATATTTGAATAAATAACTAAATATGTATATGAAATCAGTTTTGAACCGATGTGCCTTCCCTTTGTAAGATCCAAATATTTCATTAATTAAACTTTCATTGAGGTATAACTATGAAACCGATGAAAATAAATACCGCTTATGAAAGATATATCGTTGGCAAGCTCTCGATGAGGACTTATTATTGCAGTTAAGAAACCTCAAAAATCCAAACAAAAATTGGTTTTCGGGCTGTTTTGTACATTTTTGGTCCGCTTGATTGCAATCAAAACGAGAGGTACAATTAGATGTTACAACTGTTCTAAACTCAAAATTTCGAGTTTTCGAGTTATACGAGACGTACAGAAGTCACGCCGAAACTAGTCAAAATGAGATCGGGGATGATGAAAATGGATATTTCCGTTAAAATCTGAAAACCGACGCTTTTCGCGATTACAATACTTCCTTCACTTCGTACAAGGAAGTAAAAATTAGACCGTTTTGTAGCAGAGACATTTTGACAATCTAAATTCTCTATGCCTAATATTTTAAAAAATTTTATTTGAGGATTTTTTATAACTTTTACGTAAGACCGATATGTAAATTGTATTATATAATTATTTATTTAAGGTGTTTCTAAAAAGATATTTGTTTTCCTAGATAAATAATTTTATATTATAATCTAATCTAATGAAATTAAATTAAACTGTGTTAATCCTTCTTTTTATTAATAACTGTTAACGGTAAATTCGGTATTTTATTCATCCCTTACTTAACAGGTAATTACTAGGGGTAGTTACCAAATTGGCTATTTTGTAAAATCTAATTTTATATTATTCGATTATTATAGAATTTTATTTTTACTTATTGTTGCGTAACCGTGGAAACAAGAATTACTAAATAAATATAATACAGTAACAAGTTTGTGCTGGATTTCTACTGCCCGATCTAGTTTGAACTCTGCTAGTAAATACTGGACAAGATCGGACTGGGCTCTTTGGACAGAAATTACCCGATATGCAAGGATCAAGGATCAAGGACTCTGTAGTCAAGAAAGTTACCGTGATATTTTGTTTTTTTGAAAAAGCCCCCAATTTCCACTCCCACGGTCCGATTTTTCCCATTAACGAACTCGACCGAGAGTTTGGGTCGGTATATTTTATTTATCAATTTGAAAGTGATCGGCTCAAAATTACGGCAGTTACGTCCACAAAAAAGTGAAATATATATCAACTTTTAACCTGACTGTGGTTTTGGGGTCTGGAGGTTATGAAACGCGAAGATATATCGAAATTTTCCGGAAGTCGAATCATGATACCCGTTACAATAGGTAGCTTTCTTTTAAAATCCATCTAATAGCAAAAAAGTTATTTTTACAGTAAATTTTGGCTTTGCAAAACACGGCTTCGTTTAACCGTTTTTGAGTTTTCAGCTGTAACTAATCGAAGAAATTCAGTTTTTAAGAGCTTAAGTTTACCTTCTCTTTTTCCTGTTTAGCCTACGGTAATTAACCTTTCAGATATTATTTCAAAGGATGATATGTACGATTGTAAATGGAGTGTAGTCTTCTACAGTCTCAGGTCGACCGTTCCTGAGATGTGCGGTTAATTGAAACCCGACCGCCAAAGAACACCCGCGATCTAGTATTCAAATCCGTGTGAAAATATCTGACTTTACTAGGACTTGAACGCTGAAACACTCGACTTCGAAATAAGCTGATTTGGAAAGACGCGTTCACCACTAGACCGGTCCGCTGGGTTCTATGAAGTTTACCTGGTCCTACAAAATTGAAAACTGATTTTCACCACCTACGAATGGCCGCCAGTTTGTCCAGTGTGAGGTGCAACGGGATGCTTTTATGATATCTCTCTAAATAATCGTCAGATTTTCAAGATTCGAACGGGGTATTTGTTAGGCGATTGAAGGATAACTTTGGCATGCATCACGTAAACTCTCGATCTAACAGATAACGGTTAATCGGAAACGTTATCGAAAAATGAAAAATTATTTATTTAACCGTGCAAATAATAAATAATTCGTACGGTGCTGCATTTCTCATTATTGAAATCGAAGACGACATATCACGAATTATACGTAAACGCCAAACCAAAACTACTGAAAATTTTTGTTAAAAATTCTTCTTACGTTCTTGTCACTGCAAACTAAGAAAGATTTTGAAATGAAAATTATTTTAGGCGCGTTGTAGGGAGATTTTGGGATAGACTTTCTACGGGAAAAAACGAGCCGACTCGTAACCAAAATTATCACGAGACGATAGAGCTACATATGTTATAAATATGTTAGTTCTCACAAAATACAACAGATGGCGCTGATGTGTGATCGCGTACTTTTAAAATAGTTTAATATAAGTTTTTTTTTTTTTTGAAATTGTTGGTTTTAGCTAATTTAGAGATGAAATACTTTTTAACGATTAAAAATTAGTTTGAATCGCTAAAATATTTATTTTTATCATTAATAACACATTTTAATTAAATAAATACTTGCTTAATAATTTTTAACTCTGCTCAAATAATGTCACGTTAATTAACGCCATCTCTTGCATTTTAAGAGAACTATCCAAGACCAGCACTGTACAATGTATATTGTACATTCTAAAAAGAATGCAATAATTATACTTCCACAAAGTATTATACAAAGAACGGTGCGTTCTTTGTATAGTACCTACAGTACCGCCTATAGTACCTACAGAAGATTGTAGGTAAATTTCTAAAGTTTGTTTATCAGCAGTTGTAACCGCAACGTCAGTTCTTAAATTGTTGTTGCGGTGAGTTTAGCGAGTTACTATGTTCTCGGATAAAGACAAAGCAAAGTGTGTTTTATTGATGGCCGAATTAAAATCCGTAGTTTTAGTTCAACGTGCGTTTCGACGTGAATTCGGAAGAGATCAGCCACATAAAAATAACATAACGCGTCGGTTCAAACGATTCGAAGAAACCGGATCGGTTAAACAGAAATCAACCGGCAGACCGAGTGTACCGGACAAAACGGTTGAACTAATTAGACGATCGGCGATTAGAAGTGCTGGGAAGTCCATCCCCGTCGAAGCGTCGAATTAGGTATTCCAAAATCAACGGTTCACAACGTTTTACGTAAAAAACTGAAATTACACGCTTATAAAATCCAGATACTGCAGCCATTGAAACCCGATGATGGTGTAAAACGTTACAATTTCGCCGTTGAAATGTCGAACAGAATAAGTGAAAACGAAACATTTTTAGACGATATAATTTTTACAGACGAAGCTACATTCCACGCGAACGGGTGCGTTAACAGACACGATTCACGAATACGGGGCTCTGAAAACCCACACGCGATTCGCCTAAAGTTAATGTTTGGTGTGGCGCGATGAAAAGTCGTGTATAGGGCCTTTCTTCTTTGCTGAAAAAATAATTAATGGAGTCGCGTATCTCCACGTGTTAACCGATTATCGCTTTCCTCAGCCGGACGAACTCGAAAACATTCATCGACTTCATTTCCAACAAGATGGTGCTCCTCCGCACTTCAATGCATCGGTCACACGGACGCTTTGAACGAAAAATTTGGAGATCCATGAATAGACCGGCAAGGACCCGTACTTTGGCCTCCGAGGAGTCCAGACCTGACACCTTGCGGTTTTTTCTTGTAGGGGTACATCAAAAGCGTTGTTTATACGCAAAAAATTCGCGACCTAAACCGTTTAAAAACAGGATTAACGAAGCGATGACGACCGTTAACGAAGAAACGTTAACTGATGTTTGGAGAGAAGGCGAGTATCGTTTGGACATTTGTCGAGCGACTAAGGGCGCACATATTGAAATTTATTAATTATGTAAAAAAATGTTTGAGACGACAAATTTGAAAAATAAAAAACATAAACCGTAAGTAATTCTGTTTTAATTTAAACCGCGTTCAAAACCGCACCGTTCTTTTACGATAACTCTGTATATATATCGGCATAGTACACGCAACGCGTTAGATAAAGAATATATTTTATACGCCATTCGAGATATTCAAAAGAATAAAACTTATTTTTTTACATTTACAATTCCGAATAATTTACTTATAGTTAATTTACTAAATTTTAATATTATTAATTATATATTTATTAATATAATTATAAATTAAAAACATCCATTAAATTTATTAATAATATATATGAAAGAGGAAAAGGCATAGAGCGAGAATATATATACGCATATATGAGTGTGTAGTACTAGATTTACTAGTAAATAGGGTCGGTATAGTGGTAAACGCTTCTTCTCAACAAATCTGGTTGATTTGGAAATCGTGAAAGGAGAAAAAAATCTGGTCGATTTGGAAATCGTGAGTTCCATGGTTCAAGTCTTAGTAAAGTCTTTTTTTTTTCAATTAACCACATATCTCAGGAACGGTCGACCTGAGAGTGTATAATAAGACTACACTTCATTTACACTCGTACATATCATCCCCCGAAGTAATACCTGACGATGATTCCCCGAGGCTAAACAGGAAAATGAAGATATGATTTATCGCCGGCCTCCATGGCGCGAACGGTAGCGTCTCGGCCTTTCATCCGGAGGTCCCGGGTTCGAATACCGGTTAAGCGTGACATTTTCACGCAAGGTTATAAATCATTCGTCTTATTCATCTTAAAAACCAAAATTTGTGTAATATAAATAAAACAGTTTTTAACAAAGCGATAGCGATATCGAAAAAGGTAACGCATTACTACATTTCTATTATGAATATCTGTTATTAATTTAGAATTTTCTTTAAATATTCATAATAATAGGCGATAAACAACGTTTAAGCGTTCCACATAATAACCAAAAAAAAAGCAAAAATTTGTTAGAAAACTCTTACCCGGCCGATTTCATTTATTAAACTATTATTTCTATAAACGAGATAAATGAAATCGGACCGGACAAATTTTTCTATTTTTTTATTATTATACGGAACGCTTAAACATTATTTATTGTCTACTAGCAGACCCGGCAATGCTTCGCTCTTGCTAGATTTCACTATATATATATATATATATATATATATATATATATGGATTAAATGAACACAACTGAACGTTTGATAAAACATTAACAAAATTTAACCTTCTCCTTTTCCCATTTCTTTCCCCATTTTAATTTTTACCAAATTCCCTTTCTTTTTACCCCCTTTTCCTTCTCCCATTTCTCTTCCCTTATTTCCCTTTCCCCTCGCCTTATTTTTTCTCCTTTCTATTTCCTTTTTCCCTTTCTCTCTTTTTGCCACGCGTAAATCGGTTCAGTGGTTTTTTTTAGTCTATACTGGACATATATATCGAAACAATTGAAACGGAATCGTAAAACATTTAGTACAGCGTGTTTTGCTTTTACGTCCTACAGATAGCGCTTTTTTTACCTGTCACAGGTGTCGCATATTAGGTATATAAGAACACGCGCGTATTCGAACGTAACGTTGCGTCAAAATTTCAAAGCGATCGGTGAAGAACTTTCGGAGATTTATGATTTTAAACAAACGAACATTTACATTCTTATTTTTATAGATTATTTATATTTAACGTGTATTTTTAAACGGATTTTGATAATAGAAATGCAGCGTCTTACCTTTTTTGATATCGGTATCGATTTCTTAAATTTTGGTTTTTTAAGCGGAAGAAATGAGATATTTATTTCTTTTCCTGTTTAGCGGATGAATGAGGATGATATGTACGATTGTAAACGGACTGTAGTCTCGTACAGTCTCAGTTCGACCGTTCCTGAGATGCGCGGTTAATTGAAACCCGACCGCCAAAGAACACCGGTATCCACGCGATCTAGTATTCAAATCCGTGTAAACATTATCGACTTTGCTACGACTTGAACGCTGAAACTCTCTGCTTTCAAATCGGCCGATTTGGGAAGTCGAGTTCACCGGTAGACGGACCCGATGGGTCGAAGAAGAAAACGATATCTGCGAGACTCTAACCGTACGGTTTACAATTTCATTGTAATTTTTTTTTATTTATTTCTTCCGCTCACCTTTGACGTCACAACATATCAGACGATTACAACAGTTGCATGTCAGCGCTACACTAACGCTCCTTGCGGTTAGAGGGGGGTACTATTGAAACTGTAAACCCGCTTTGCCGGTAATTTATTTATAGCATTTTTTTTTGTGCTGAAATATGATTTTTCAATTTTCTTTTTTTGAAATATTATTTTTTAATCGTTAACAAATTTCCTAAGAAAATAAGACCTCGATTAGGCGAAATATCGACATGCCAACATAAAACGAAATATTTTTGCAAAAGTAGATCCGCTAGGTGACGCTGGGGTCGTGATATTTGGAAAAATTATACATATAATGAATATTTATGTTTGTGTGTGTGTGTGTGTATATATATTAGAAAAATTAAATGACGTGACAGAGGATTCCACTATGAAAAGTAAAACAGATTCCTTACTTGAGCACGCAATTAATTTTGAATTTGTTTTACTTACAGTTATTTGGTATGAATTACTATTGACAGTGAACTGTACAAAGACGTAATTGCGATTTAAGTTTAGTAACCGATCTTTTAAAAGGGTCGATAGATTTTTTTAAAGAATTTGGAGAATGGTTTTTTAAAATATAAAATGAAAGCAAATAATATTTATTAAAAAATTAATATTTCAAACGAATAAGAAAACGTAGACGTTTATTTGATTACGAAGGAGCAGGAGCGGACGAAATAAACTTCTACGTAAATTATTTCTTGACAATAACAGATCAAGTCATATCTTCATTACGAGTGAGATTTGAACAAATTGAAAATCATATTAATATTTTCGGTTTTCTTTATAATATTTCACTATTATTAACAATGAAAGACGACCGGCTTAAAAAGTTTTGCGTGGATTTATTTTTAAACTTAAGGCGGATAAAAATCGTGATGCAAATGGAACCGATTTATACGAAGAAATTAACGTTTTTTGTTCGGTCTGTACTAATGTTGAAAGTGAAACACCAATACGGTGCTTGAATATGAGAAATATTCACGATTTTTTTTCCAAATCCGGCCGTTAGTTTAAGAATATCGTTAACGATTCCGATTTAAACAGCATCAGCAGAATGAAATTTTTCTAAATTAAAATCGATTAAAAATTATTTACGGACAATAATGTGACAAGAACGACTAACAAACCTGACGCTTTTATCTATTGAGCACGAAATACGGTAAAAATTAAATCGCTATGATTTTATAAAAGATTTTGCTGAAAAATTAATATTTCATAAAATAGTACGAACGAAAGGTTCATTGAAAAAAAATTAAGATAAAAATAAATAAAAACAAAGATCCAATTTTAAGAAAAGTTTTTTACACTTTTTGTTTTATAATATCCGCAATTTTATTTAAATACATTTTTGAAAAGTTAATTGTTTTACTTATTATTTTTACTGAAACTTAGTTTATTTTTAGAAAGGGCCCTGCAATTCCAGATTTGTCCCGGGCCCCGCAAAGGCAAGGGGCGGCCCTGTGTATGTCTATATAAAAACATATAAATTATTTATTCATCGCTTTATATTTATTTGGAATTGCTATTCAAATTTTTTACAGTTTTCAAACCTCTATTTTTGGATAATTTTGGATCGATACAATAAAATGATTTTTTTTAATAATGCTGAACCGTTTTCACATTGTTATTGCGATTGTTCAAATCAATGAAAATAAAAACTCAAATACTAATGGATGACTAGAGATCGACTAGAAAAACCGACATATGAACTAGATCGGTATTAATTTCATCTTTACTGTAGTGAAAAAAAAGAGTTTCATTCGTGAATATCGAGTGCTTTATTTGATGAGAATTTTGAAGTTGTTTTTTCATAAAAATAAAAAGAATCTTATTATTAATAGTAGAAGAATATACACGTGGAAAAAGCCAGGCGATATGCAAGGTATAAGATAGATTATATCACGGTTAAGCAAAGATTTAGAAATCAACTAGTCGACTGCAAAACTTACCTGGAGCAGACATTGATAGCGACCATAATTTTGGTGATAATGAAATGTAAATTGGGATTTAAAAACCTGAAGAAAAGGTGTCAGATGAATCGGTGGAATTTAGAGAAGCTTGAGAAAGAGAAGATTTTTGAGGAGGACATCGCAAGAGATCTGAGTAAAAAAGATAAGGTAGAATGTTAAAAAGGAAATTATTAAATCAGCAGAAGCGAACTTAGGGAAAACAAAGAGAACTGGTAGAAAACCTTGGGTTTCAGACGATATATTGCAGCTGATGTAGTGATAAAGAAAGTAAAAGGAACTATAGACAATTAAGAAATACTGTAAACAGGAAGTGCAAACTAGCGAAAGAAGAGTGGATTAAAGAAAAGTGTTCAGAAGTGGAAAGAGAAATGAACATTGGTAAAATAGACAGAGCATACAGGAAAGTTAAGGAAAATTTTGGGGTACATAAATTAAAATCTAATAATGTGTTAAACAAAGATGGTACACCAATATATAATACTAAAGGTAAAGTCGATAGATGGGTGGAATATATTGAAGAGTTATACGGAGGAAATGAATTAGAAAATGATGTTATAGAGGAAGAAGAGGAAGTTGAGGAGGATGAAATGGGAGAAACAATACTGAGATCTGAATTTAAGAGAGCATTAAAAGATTTAAATGGCAGAAAGGCTCCTGGAATAGACGGAATACCTGTAGAATTACTGCGCAGTGCAGGTGAGGAAGCGAT
The DNA here is from genome assembly GCF_047948215.1 of Lycorma delicatula. Taxonomy (NCBI): domain Eukaryota; kingdom Metazoa; phylum Arthropoda; class Insecta; order Hemiptera; family Fulgoridae; genus Lycorma; species Lycorma delicatula. Next base: position 2,765,044 of record NC_134456.1, read on the forward strand.
TGATAATTATACAAGCTGGTGTGTAATATTTATGAAAAAAGGGGAAGTTCCGTCAGACTTCAAAAAAAGTGTTATAGTCATGATACCAAAGAAAGCAGGGGCAGATAAATGTGAAGAATACAGAACAATTAGTTTAACTAGTCGTGCATCAAAAATCTTAACTAGAATTCTATACAGAAGAATTGAGAGTAGAGTGGAAGAAGTGTTAGGAGAAGACCAATTTGGTTTCAGGAAAAGTATAGGGACAATGGAAGCAATTTTAGGCCTCAGATTAATAGTAGAAGAAAGATTAAAGAAAAACAAACCGACATACTTGGCGTTTATAGACCTAGAAAAGGCATTCGATAACGTAGACTGGAATAAAATGTTCAGCATTTAAAAAAAATTAGGGTTCAAATACAGAGATAGAAGAACAATTGCTAACATGTACAGGAACAGCAACAGTAATAATCGAAGAACATAAGAAAGAAGCCGTAATAAGAAAGGGAGTCTGACTAGGATGTTCCCTATCCCCGTTACTTTTTTAATCTTTACATGGAACTAGCAGTTAATGATGTTAAAGAACAATTTAGATTCAGAGTAACAGTACAAGGTGAAAAGATAAAGATGCTAAGATTTGCCGATGATATAGTAATTCTAGCCGAGAGTAAAAAGGATTTAGAAGAAATAATGAACGGCATAGATGAAGTCCTACGTAAGAACTATCGCATGAAAGTAAACAAGAACAAAACAAAAGTAATGAACTGTATTAGAAATAACAAAGATGGACCAATGAATGTGAAAATAGGAGGAGAAAAGATTACAGAGGTAGAAGAATTTTGTTATTTGGGAAGTAGAATTACTAAAGATGGACGAAGCAGGAGCGATATAAAATGCCGAATAGCACAAGCGAAACAAGCCTTCAGTCAGAAATATAATTTGTTAACATCAAAAATTAATTTAAATGTCAGGAAAAGATTTTTGAAAGTATATGTTTGGAGTGTCGCTTTATATGGAAGTGAAGCTTGGACAATCGGAGTATCTGAGAAGAAAAGATTAGAAGCTTTTGAAATGCGGTGCTATAGGAGAATGTTAAAATCAGATGGGTGGGTAAAGTGACAAGTGAATAGGTATTGTGGCAAATAGATGAAGAAAGAAGCATTTGGAAAAATATAGTTAAAAGAAGAGACAGAATTATAGGCCACATACTAAGGCATCCTGGAATAGTCGCTTTAATATTGGAAGGACAGGTAGAAGGAAAAACTTGTGTAGGCAGGCCGCGTTTGGAATATGTAAAACAAATTGTTAGGGATGTAGGATGTAGGGGGTATACTGAAATGAAACGACTAGCACTAGATAGGTTATCTTGGAGAGCTGCATCAAACCAGTCAAATGACTGAAGACAAAAAAAAAATTCATTAATAAAATTATGTCACAATTGTGTTTAACCTGCATCGAGTCAAGTTTTAATTACTAACCTGATAAATATTTAAATACGACAAGTGAATACAATTAACAACTGATCACTCAGAGCTTATTAAAATGAGAGCTCTATCAGTTAAAATATTTCAAACAATTTGAAAGATTTCAAAATATATTTCAAACATTACTGAAGTTTAAAAAAAAACTTTTGCCCTCACACATTAACCATTTATCATTCACACACAATTTAATAAGTCGGAATTAAAATCAATTTTTTATAACAGAACATACTGAAATAGCAACACACACACACACACACACACAAAGTAGTGAAATTAATGAGAGACTAATCCCTGTTTGTTATAATATCCAATAATTATAAATACTTACATGACCCGGAATAAAATTCCATTTCTTCTTCTGTCTTTACAGTGTGTAAATCATTTATTTCAAGTTCATTGGTTTTCATGTTAAGATTAAGCTGTGGTGAAACTTTATCACTCAGATTCCTTTAAAAATAACATAAAGAAATATCTTACAAAAACGTGAAAACTAATTATTATTCAATAAATAATTTTTTTTTATTTTGACTGGAACTTAATAATACCATAACATAATTATATCACATCATCATAAAATAAATTATTAATAGACAAACGAATTATAAGAGAAAAAAAAAGACGTGATTAAAAGCTGTACTTATTGTTTATATAAAATGTTTATATATATATATATCTGTGTGTGTGTGTATGTGAACCTCTGGGGTGGAGTTATAGTATCTCAGCCTTTCATCTGAAAGAATTTCCATTTTAAACCCCAGTGTAAAAGTTTTGGGTTTAAATGGTGAATTAATCATCAATCGGTTGATATTTCAACTGATCACATATTATTTTATTAAAAACTATTTTTTTCTGTTCATAGATGTTAGAACTGGACCGCAACAACATGACATACCTGGAAGCAGACTCGATAAAATTTTTAAGCGATGCACACCAATTACAACAAATTTCCTTATATAACAATCCTTGGGCCTGTGACTGTCAGTCAAAGGACTTCTTAAGCTTCATTCAAAATCATTTTGTAAAAGTAAGAATCGTTTCAGATTATTTCTTTGTCTCCAATTTTAACAATTATTACAGATCATGAAGTCCTAAAATACCATAAGTTACCTGCAGCAGGCTGTGTCGGTATTTATCTTACTAGTTAGTGATTTCAGACCGATTAGTTTATACTAGAGACCGGATTATATGCGACATAAAAAGTTTGAAGTATGCGTGCAAATATGCATGAAAAATGCTTAAAATATGCATAAAAGTGTCAAAATATACAACTTTAAATAATAATAAAAATAGTCATTTTTAACTTTATTTCAAAATCAGCATACAATTAGTAAGTAGTTGAATAACATATCGATAAATTCAATAATTAACAATTAGTTAATATTTTGTTACTTTTGTAAACACAAACAATCAGAGGTATTGTTTCGCTGCTGCTAAGTGTGCTCTAAGAGGCATGTCGCTAATAGGTTTGGCCAGCTACAACATAAGATTTCATTTATTAACAAGGTACCTCAATGAAAAATATTGTAGTAAATATAGTGAAAATATGCATCATCACTAGATTTTAAGGAAAAGTTGCTTTATAGGTACAGATTTTCAAAATTTCCGGCTTAGACATGAATCCCAAACCTATGGCGCATATGGAGAGTTAAAATAGAAACATACACTGCCTAGGAATATCTCTTTTCAAAAGAAATTTAACAAGGCAGCAAAATATACCGGTACTAAGTATCGATAAAGATGATCTCATAAAAGATTCAGATCCTAATTCATCCCCACCGGCAAACAGTTTCATCGACCAAACACCATCATTTAAACAAAATTTTGGCTTGGTCAGCCAAAATCATAAGTCGGTGCGCATAGTATTTAGCGTTTAGGTACCATAATTCTCAAATAAATTAAAAATAAGTAACGTACATCATTTAGAGAATGCTGCTCATATAAAATTTAAGATCTAAGATAGGAATTAGATTAAACAACTTTTTAAGTTTTATTTAAGTATATTTATAGATGTACTTTAGGAATTTTAGATTTAATCATTCGTAAAAATAAAAATAAAAGATGCAAAAATAAAAGAAAGAAAAATTTTACTTTACGTTAGTTAGATCTATCTATTACATATGTATAATAATTTATTAATTAGTTTTGTTAATCATAATTTTTAATATGATATCTTTATGATAAGCCACGTTTTTAGTATAGGCATTAAAAAAAAGTATACTTTTTTTTAATTTTATATTGTCAGTCTGCAAGTGGATAAATTAAACCTGACTGTAAGTTAAAAATATAAGATATATTCTTGTAATTTACAACTAAAATTTATTTTAAGACTGATTAGTTTAAAATAATAATTGTTTATGTAAGTAATACAATACGATGTGCTCATTTTAGAACTTAAATGAAACATAATTGTAAAATTTCTAATAAAATTGCTATCGATATTTCACTTTTTATTCTTTAATAGACTATTGCAAGCCATATAGAAAAGGTGACATAAAGCAGAAAAATTAACCTTGCAAAACTAATGCCGACTCCAAATATCTGGGATCATTTGCTTAGCAGAAACAAAATATTACAACCTTTATGTATCTGATTTATCAAACTATGAGTCCTGGGGCAGCACCCAGAAAAAATATTATTTTATCCCAGAAATCTCATTTACTTACTAAATCTCATTTACTTAATACTTTGATATTTCATCTATTTAGGTAGACAACAACACATCTTTGGAAAAAAATTAACTACAATACTTTAGTAGTTGAAAAACTAAGCTTTTTTCCCAGTTTAATCCTGTCACTATTAACTAATTTCCATTCAACTGAATTCAAACATGTAATGTTTGAATATGTTTGTATAACAGGAAATTTAATTAAACATAATAATTAAATACTTTACTTACCGATCAAGTTAAACATTTGTACGTTTAAATATGTGAAATGTTTAAATACTTAATTAACACTGATACTATTATTATTAGTAATAGTATTTTAATTAGTTGATATTAATTATCGGTAATAACTGTTACTTCTAGAAACAAATATGTGACTGCCATTTTATTATTAAGATCCCCTATTTATTAAATAATGCAATTATTGCTCACCATCATGTCTAAAAATCACACATCATTGTACTTTAACACTTAAGAGTGCTGTTCCCGTCATTTGACGGAGTTCATATTTACTTATTATTAAGTGTAATACCTCGTCAAAAGACTCGATTCATTCGACCCAAAAAGGTGTAACATGTACTGTTTTTTAAATAATATATATTACAAACCGGTTACATATAACAGGTTTCGTTAGCTGTTCCCTACTATTTTTTATAATACACATACACCGGCAGAATTTAATAGTTAAGCACGTTCTGGCCAGTCCTTTCTATTTCAAAGCGCGTTGTTGTAAATGTAAATGAATAATACTGTACTAGTTCGGTCAGAGAATGGAGTTAATCATTTTAAATAATAAGTCGTGGAGTAATCGTGAGATATTAAAAACGAAAAATAGTTGTATTGTTTTTATGCAAAATGCTAACATTTTACCTAAAGAAAAATCGGTACAAATAAATGGTGTTGGATGTAAGTGACGACCATGAGAGATGGAGGTGTAGTAAAGGCGTGTGTCGAGTTAATGTGCAGTTGCATACTAATTCATGGCAGACTAATATTTGTGTAACTTAACTTATAAAACAGTTGCGGTCAATTAACAGAACTAACTGAAAATATGTCCTAGTTGTAATCATAAACTAATGCATATATGTATTGCCTTTTTTTGGGGGAGAAGGGTTGTGAACAACAGGAAAGATCGTTACTGACTGAACAACAAAACCAAATGAACATATAATTCAAATTCATTTAATTCTGTTTAAATTAGAACAAATAGAAAACATAAATTTAACAAACCGAATAACTTCAAAATATTCAGACACAGCATATGATTGGAAATACTCGCCTACTTTGTTATAATATTAGTAAAATTACAGTAGTATATTCAATGAAATAGAAATTTTTCCCAAGATATAACACGGTCTTTTTTGCTCACACTAAACAGATCCTAAAGCATTTACAATCAGAAAATCTGTTTTATTTAAAATGCAGATAAAATAATCATGAAATGCTAATTCGATAAACAGAAATTTTCTAGTGAGAAATTATGAATTTTTATACGCAAAGTCTGTAATTTATTATTTACAAATTTTTAATCTATCTTATAACGCGATATTTATTTTTATTTTCAAAAAACACACACATATTTTCATTTATTCTATTTTGAATGCAGAAACTTTATAAACATACTTTTCTTTTAAAAATCATCTACTATTATTAAATGAAAATTTATATTTTTAATGATTCAACATGCATTAGCATTTAGAATGGAAAGTTTATTTTAAGTAATTTTGCGCAATAACTAGATCAATTTAATTCTTTTCATACTTTAATATATCATAGGAAATATGCTTAGTATCGGGAGAAGAAAATCTAAATGTTGGAAAGCAGGTTTGGCCAGCAGGTGACATGTGCAATTTTAAAGTCAGCAGCGTGTTATCACAGTAGTCTAACCGATCAGCAACCGGTTCTGTGAATCATCGATACATGCTCAGATTCTAATCCATTCTGTCAAGAAGTTGAGTTAAGGTTAAACTTTTTTGAAGAGAGGTTGGAGATAAATTACCAAGGTATGACAATACTTAATGCATTCATGTAACACTTGGCTGAATTTATTTTTAAATGGAAATATGTCACTATAAAGAGACTATACTACATTTTCTATGCTATTAGTCATTTGAATGATGGATGTCACCTCACCTTACAAAGAATACCATCAGTCATCTTCAATACCAGAATCAGAGTTCGATTCGACTCTAACGACCATTAAGGTTAGTTTATGGTTTATTCCTAACCTTAACCCTAATTTCCCAACACAGAACAGAACAGTAAACTGAACAAATCTCAATAACTCCAAAAACTGATTACTAATCAACTAGAGTACTAACATGGTGTGGACTTACGGGTCACCGCTATCCAAACATGCTTTCGGACATTTAGATCCTAAACATCTTCTACGGTAATATGAAAAAAAACTGAAGTTGATCAATCGCTCAGAATTACCATATTTTACAACAAAAATTTCTTGAATTTAAATAATTTTAGTTATGCAATTTAATACCATCAGTAGTCAAAATAATCATATACATTAAGAAAAAGCAATAATTACAATCGTTTTATGAAACTATCTTTCTTCAACACGTAGAGAACTCCAAAAGCCAGCACTTTCTAGTTTGGACAAACGGTTAATTATTATGGAAAATGCTTATAATTTTATAAGTTATTACATTCATAAAAGACGTGGCATCAGACAAACTATAAAGTGATTCTAATTGTAATGACATTAGAAGTTCACCTGATATATACATACAAAATAGAAAATCTAATGTAATGTTAACTTAAGTGATCAAGAAGATATATAGTAACAATTAAATTTATACCAACCACAAAAAAAGGCAAGCAAATATTTTTAAGTCGGTAAGTGAACCGTAACTAATGTTCAACTAATAGAATTCCTTTTTATTAAAAAAAATGTCCGAGGTGTACTCCTATCTGACTAATAACTAATTTTGAGTTTACAACATAAAGTAAAATAGAAAACATAAATAAATATATAATTTAAATACAATAAAATACACATAAACTTATATTTAAAAAAGAGAGAAAAAAAGTTTTTAATATATCTTAAAATTTATATCTATACTATATTTTTGACAATGATCAAGTAAGCACACATACACAGCATGAAAAAATTAAATTTTATATTCTACGTAGATATAAATAATTGTCTGTTATACTTCTAAACAACCTACCTCTTCATTATCATATATGTAAAAATTAACATGTTAAAGTTGAAGGGCACAATGGTCAACACAAATTCAGGAATATGTAAAATTTGTAGAAGAAACTAGCATGTACTATTAAAATAATTTTCAATGGAATTTTCAAGAATTAAAAATAACAGAAATAAAATACATACTGCTACAAAACATTACGTACAGGTACTGTAGCACAATGTCAGAAAGTAGGCAGGCACACCACTATATAACATGAATTATTCTTACAACAAAATAAGAATGAATTTATCATTTTTTTTTACTCTGGTAAGGTAAAATCATTTCACCATAAAATCATCTATATGTAAATGACATTGCATAAGTTGCAAAAGATAAAAATTATAAATTCTTTAAAAGTTATTGCTTTATAAATGTATTATGCTTTAAGTAATGATTTATAAATTTCTAACAGGGCTTAACAAAATAAAAATAAATAATGAATACACGAGTTGACAACTAATAATACTGAGACGTAAAGAACGCGAAAGCGAAACGAAAAATTCTCAATACACCGGCAGAAACACCAAACACTTAATGTACACGAAGTTTATAATTAACCGAATAAAAGAGAAAACTTTTACTCGATACAACACGTCGCACTAAATTTATAGTGTTAGGCTAGAAAATAAATTTACGTTAGGTCCACACCACTACATTAATTACAATTAAATAATCGAAAAAATAATAATTTAAAACTCAAGTCATACTACAATCCAGGAAAAATAATAAAATTAAAAAAATATATCTATAAAAATATCACTGTCCACGCAGACTAGAACTAGAAATGTATTGCATCCGCCATATTTGTTGTTTACAATTCTTTTATACCGTGCAATAAAATCACTTATTTAATAACTAATTAAAGCAATTATGTCTTATAAAAGTAAACAATATTAAGTAAATTAAATAAAATTGTTAAAACAATTAACGTAACGTACTCACCCACAATAATAACAGTCTAATGTAAAAACAAATACGCAGGGTAGAGCCGAGCGATGAACCGGGTGCCGAATCTCATCACAGTCAAACGTTAAATGTTATAGTAAAACTACAGCTAATAAATATATATTGTAAGATTTTATTTATTAAAATAATACCTTATTTATAAGTAAGTCAATTAGCATTCAATTTGACAGAATTTAAAATGATTTTAGAAAGGCAAGTTTCCATACAACACGCAGCCATCTCGTTACCGCTAACATGATGAAAGTAACAGGTGTAGCATTGCGCACAGTATTCGGCGCGCATGCGTATACGCTCGTCCCAAAATCTCATTTTCTACCGGGTTATTTGAACATATAAGTAAAGGATTTTGCGACAAAAGTTTTTAGTCGTACAAAAATTTTACAAAGTTTTAAATACATGATAATGATTAAACGAGCTAACAATCCAATATTTATTAAATATAATAACATTTTTTTTTTATAATAATCCTTAATAAAAAAAAATATTTTATACAAGTCTATTGATTCTTAAGAGTATTGAAATTGATTGTTAATTAAGATAAAATTCAAAATAATGAATGAATACCTAAACAAACAAACAGGGGACACATCTTATGAAGTGTAACTTCAAAATTTTATAAATAAGATCTGATATTATTTATTTTGGTCGATCTTCAGAATTGATGATTTTTTAGTTTAATTAAAAATATTATCGCAAAACAATTTTTGAAAGAAATTGCTTTTAATAATCTAATATACACGGGAAAATGAGATATTACTTATTTTTTTTTACGGATACGAAAATGAATATTACTTTATAATACTGAAATAAAAATAAAATAAAAAGTTGTTGTTAAGTGAAAAATAATTTTATATTCAATAACGATATTTTTCTAAAGAGTCAAATGAAATGCAAGGGATTTTCTAGGTAAACCATTTTAAACCGCATGCAATAAAGAGAACAATTGTTCTGCATTCAGGTTTGATATCTTAATCCACAAACGATCAAAAGTACGAGTGTTAAGTACAGTTTGCAGCTGTTTCAATCGAGAAGAATTTTTAAACTATTTTTCAACAGTTAAAACAGTGAGTTGAGGTAAGGTAATATGCTTTAAAGCAGGCGAACACTGCTCATCAGGAGTAAAGGTGATGGCTACTTATGCCAGAATCCTAATTGACTTTCTGAGAAGAGTAAAATGGCAACTGTGCAATATTATGCATCTTTGATGGATCATATATACGAGTAAAAAAAATACATTTGATGAAAAAGATGGTTCTTACCAGACTTAGTAATTTAACACTTTCAAACTATTATCCGTTTCCAAATACGAAAAAGTGGCTTGCCGGCAAGAGATTTACAAAAAAATGATGATGTTATTGCCAATATATCTGTCGATTTTGAAGACTGTCATACTATAAGATGGGATCAAAAAACTTACCTTTAATGTAGTAGGTGTGTAGGATATTATTTCAAAGATTGTTAAATAAAATGATTTTCCTAAAAACTGAGTATTTTTGCATGAACTTTATCAATCGCCCCTTGCAATAACCCAAAGTTGTAATATATTTATATACATACTGCTTATAAGAAATAAAACTACTTTGCTTCCTCTAAAAATTATTTTCTTCATTTACTTACCTATTTTAATTTAATTAATGACTCCTTTTATAGAAGTATTTAATAATAATTTTACTTTGTATAAACTTGTACCTAGACAGTAACTACTAATTAACGTGTGGCGTCTGCTAAGTTTTAATTTTCTTTATTACTTAAATATATTTAAATATTAGATTAACATTTTACTTTTTTTTAATATTCTGACAAGTTTTGGATAAATAAATGACGGGTGAAATGAACTAATTAAACTCGATTGAAAATAAACAGTAATTAATTGAAATGGCTGTAATCAATCTTGGATCAAAAAAATCAAAATTTTTAAATGCGCTATATATATTTTTTTTTTTTTTAAGTTACAATCAATAATAAAATTATTAACATACAATAACTTTGATGTTGTGAGATGATTAGCACATGTTCAAGTCAACGTAATTTTTCAAACGATAGTTTGGCGGTTAAAAAAAAAATTCTTAATTTAAAAAGCATAAAAACTTTTAAAAAGTGCATTGAAACCTTTCAATACTACACAAGTTTAACTTATGCCTAATTCTTAATGAAATATTACTGTGTTGTTCGCATGTTGTTTCTCTTCTATATTATACTTCAAAGCTTCACGAATAAATAACGACGACTAAAAATATCGATAATAATTTAAAAAAATATATATATATTTAACATAGCAAGACAAACAGAGTTAATTTTTCAGCGTAGAAATGATGCGCGATTAGATTTTTTTTCATTTAATGTTTTGATGAACCGAAGACGCTAATATTCTGGATAAAAAAAGGCAAAATCAATTCCATTTTTAAAACTAACTTTTCTTTAACTAGAAAAATTATTTTATATATAAGCCTAACAAGTACGCAAATGGACTCGTATTCTACAACCTTATTTCTAATAACCGTAATCATTTCAAGACAAGATACTTTGAATGTCTTGGCCTTTCATCCGGAGGTCCTGGGTTTGAATCCTGATCAGGCGCATTTTAAACGCTGAAAAATTTGTTCGTATTCCACACGCACAAACTTTGAGCTTATGGTGATTTAATCGTAAAAAACCAAATAAACTTCGTTTTAGCAGATGCGATTATACAAAGTTAGCTCTATTACATATTTTGTAGTGCTTAGGGGCAATCCTTTTATAAACAATTTTAAGTATTACTTAATCGATGATTTTATCATTACAACTTCATTATAAGCTTGTTCATTTTTTTAACGTCTAAAATGTTCGTTACCTAATTAAGATCTTTCAGGTACATTCAATCCTATGTTTATGTTGTAGTAAAAAGTTATCTAAATAAGACGGTATAGAAGAATTAAGTTAACAGATTACCGGTTTACATTATTAAGGTGTAAAGATCAACAGTATCTTTAAATAATACACTTTTAATAATAAAAAAATTCTACCGGTTAAAAGTAACAAACTCCTACTTCAATATAAAAAATTACCTAGTAATAAAAAAAAACCAACATTTTTATATTTCATATATTAAACACACACAACACACACACACACACACAAAAGTAGTATAATATTACCGGTTTTGGACCGCACCCCCTTATTTCAAATTAAGAGCACTTTTTTGAAAACACTACCCTCTTATTTCAAAATAAGACCCGGTTTAAAAACCATACTTATTTTAAGCATATCTATTTCTAATTAGAAAGTCTTTACATGGAACTAGCAGTTAATGATGTTAAAGAACAATTTAGATTCGGAGCAACAGTACAAGGTGAAAAGATAAAGATGCTACGATTTGCTGATGATATAGTAATTCTAGCCGAGAGTAAAAAGGATTTAGAAGAAACAATGAACGGCATAGATGAAGTCCTACGCAAGAACTATCGCGTGAAAATAAACAAGAACAAAACAAAAGTAATGAAATGTAGTAGAAATAACAAAGATGGACCGCTGAATGTGAAAATAGGAGGAGAAAAGATTATGGAGGTAGAAGAATTTTGTTATTTGGGAAGTAAAATTACTAAAGATGGACGAAGCAGGAGCGATATAAAATGCCGAATAGCACAAGCTAAACGAGCCTTCAGTAAGAAATATAATTTGTTTACATCAAAAATTAATTTAAATGTCAGGAAAAGATTTTTGAAAGTATATGTTTGGAGTGTCGCTTTATATGGAAGTGAAACTTGGACGATCGGAGTATCTGAGAAGAAAAGATTAGAAGCTTTTGAAATGGGGTGCTATAGGAGAATGTTAAAAATCAGACGGGTGGATAAAGTGACAAATGAAGAGGTATTGCGGCAAATAGATGAAGAAAGAAGCATTTGGGCAAATATAGTTAAAAGAAGAGACAGACTTATAGGCCACATACTAAGGCATCCTGGAATAGTCGCTTTAATATTGGAAGGACAGGTAGAAGGAAACAATTGTGTAGGCAGGCCACGTTTGCAGTATGTAAAACAATTGTTGGGGATGTAGGATGTAGAGGGTATACTGAAATGAAACGACTAGCACTAGATAGGGAATCTTGGAGAGCTGCATCAAACCAGTCAAATGACTGAAGACAAAAAAAAAAAATTAGAAACGTACGACCGCCCCCTTATTTCAAAATAAGAGGTAATACCTTATTTCAAAATAAGTAAACACCTGCTGCAAACACAATTTTAACGGGCTGAAGCCCATTAAAATCGATTTAGCTTAAACAATACTATAATGACCATAAGGTAAAGCGCTAATACAATCTTCCAGTATAAATCTTTTATCATCAAACGGTGAGAGAGCTTTCTTGTTCGCTTCAATTGTAAACACATCACGGTGATAACTTCTGATTAAATTCATGCGCTTAATTTTTTCGACCGTCTTAAATAAACATTCTTTATAATCTTCAAATGAAATACCATTCTCAACTACATTTTTCTTACCACCTTTTGACTTCTTTACGGCCAATTTCTTCTCTCTTTCTTCATCTCCTTCAACAGCAGTCGCGTACACTTTTGATCGAAGACCAATAAATTCTGTCGTAATTTCACCGTTCATTTCAAGGGTGCAGAAAAAGCCTATCCTATTTGAATTCGGCGATGTGAATAATTTTTTACGGGAAACAAGAGAAAATTACAAAATATTTTCGACGAAACGACTCTTATTTAGAATTAACAGCGTTATGGATTATTTTATAGTAGCGCAAACATTTTCGGCGAAAAAAATTAAACGGTTGTTAAAAAGATTTTCGTATATAATAAAAACATGCGGCTTAAAAATATTATTAATGAATCTTTTAGGGAATCGGTGATTCCGGCGATGGAAATTAGAGAGGTTTTACGACAAGAATATTATTTAAAGAAATTTAGAGAAAATAGGAAGAATCCGGGCGCGGTTATTTTGGATCTTTACGAAAAACGAAAATTACGAGAGCATTGCGTAAAAACGGAAAACCAGAGAAAACGGTATACCAAACAACAGTTAAGGATTTACCGGGAAAAACCATCGCAGGTGGTGAGTTGATTTTAAGAACTTTTTGTCTGGAAAATATTGACAGATTAATTACGGACTTGGGCAAAATAAATTACACCGGGAATAGCGGCGTAGGGAAAACTAAAGAAAAATTATTCCGGCCGTTAACAGAAATGTTTTGCGATAATATTATGTTAATAAAAATTTTACCACCAGACAGCACGGACGAAAATAACGACCGATTAGTGAAGAAAAATTTGTGCGGCGTTAACGATTCTTTATTACGTAGCGTTTTCCATAAATATAATTTAGCTAGACGCGAAGTAAAAGCAAAAATGTCGACAAAAATTATAGAAAAAAATATCCAATTTCACCGAGAAAAATACCGGGCGATAATTCCACAGCGATATTACGATCTTTATCCGAAGAAATTTGTCTCTCTGCCGTATAAGATAGAACTAGCAGACGAAAAATTATCCGATATTTTGAGGGATTTACCAGAGATTTTACAACAGCTGGAAAAATACGATATTTTTATGACAGACATCGATATTACCCAGGATTTTACAGGAATTTTTAATAAGAGAAACGGAACAATATTTTAACAGAAAATTTCGACTTTTGTTTTCCTTGTACAGACTACAATGACAGACGCTCGAATATTATTGTACAAAACGATAATACTGTTGGATCGGACTGCTTAACTTGGTCGCACAAGAATATAAGAGAAAAAATCTACAATAAATTTGTATGCAGAATGATATCTCCAGGCGTAAACAAGGATATAGGATACCGCATTGCAAATTTTGTTAATCGTCCAGACAAACGATCAAGAGAAACTTTTACAAGCCCAGCCTCACAGAAACGCGGGATGACGCGCCTGGAAGCTACGTTTTACGTGTATAACAACAATAACGAAGAGGGATTTAGCTTAAAAATACCACGACGAATGTACTAGAAAAGTACAAAAAAATATTTACGAATGCACCGTTCTATTCTGCGTCTGTTACGAAACAACGGGGAAAAATCTGTAGAGTTTTAAAATATACCCGCTGCGTTGTTTATAAAGATTTACTGTATTATCGTTTACGGGCAAATTCTCTTACTAAAAAACTAATCGGATACAAGATAAAACTCGATAAAGACAAGCAAAAAAGAAAAAAAATTAATACGTTACATTTTAAACGGATTTAGCTTTAATATGCTGCCGATAAATTTGTTGGAAACGGAAGAGAAAAACAACAAATTAAATATTTTCTACTCCGCTTACGTAAAAATAGGAGAAACTTTTTTTTCCGGTTATAATTTTCTATTTAGCGCAAAATGTGTTAATTTAAATACCGGACAAACGGGCTTAATACAAGATATTGTAAACCACGATTTCCAGAGAAACAATCGTCCCTTAAAAACAACTTAAATTTCTACAACATCCAGCAAATCGTGCCGACTACAGGTTGTCTTGTTTACGGCGTAAAATTGTTGGAGGAATTATCCAAGAAACAAGAAAGAATTGCGAACAAGCTGAAAAATCTCTAGATATCGCCAGCGCATTAGAAGTATTGAAAATAAAGAATAACGAGCAAAAATATAGCGCTGAATTTTATAAAAATTTACACAAAGGTAACCGGATCGAATTACCTGTAAATTCTAGCGTAGAAGTGTTTGGTTTTATAGTAATAACAACAGAGAAATTCCCTATTGTTGCGATTTACTGTAGAAAGCTAGGAGAAAAAACTTTAGAATTTACTGTTAAGGGACAATTTAAGCGTAGATTAATAGAATTTAATAAAATCGCAAAACAAGAGGGATTTATACAGATGTCTTATAAAAACAATTATTTCCACTACCGGCCTAAAGAAACACCGTTTTTCAAAATACAATCTAAAGAACATATGTGTACCACAAAGGTTTTAAGTACGTGGATATTTCTGTTACTAGTCCCTTCGAAAGCTTAACGATCGAGGAAAAAGAAAATATACAGAAAAAAGGAGAGAAAGTAAAAATATCTAAAGAAATAGTAGAAAAAATGCTGTGCAGACGTTTTACTTAAGCGCTAATTTTACTGTATCTAAATGTAAAAAATAGAGGATTTAGAAGAGGGCGTTTATACTATTAATTCTATAACAACAGATTTTAGAGAAAAAACACGTTATGCCTTTACTTTAAAAGAGAAAGGGACCGTAGAATACGTTTCCAATTCCTTTATGGAGAAAGAACCAGACTTTAATTTTAGGTTTAAAATAAAAGCAGATATACTAAAACGTGGAGAAAACAGGGAAAAAATCGTGTTATTTTCGTCTTGCGATGAAAATCTAATCGAAAATTATTTTTAAGAGAAGTTCTTTTAAAAATAACTTCTACAGGAAACCACCAGCGGTGTCCTTTGTGCCACTTACATTCGCACAAAACAGTTCATTTATATCTATTTAAAAAGCGATCGGTTAATTACGTATTTCCACCTTTTGCTTGCATACCTCGCATTTAATCCATCCCCAGAAACAATGTAAAAAAAGTAAGGTGATCTAGGTAGCGTCCACTTCATTTACCGGTAAATTTTTTATCTAAGAATCGTCTTGGTGTATCACGAATGAATTAAGACGATTCTTAGATGAAATATTTACCGGTAAACGGATTGAACGTAGCCGTGAATATGTTGTTGTTCCGTCAAGTCGATCGATTTCAGTTCGTTTTATCGATGAGAAATTTTCAAGGGCTTTATGTTTAAAACGTGTTTAAAAATTCCGGATAATATCTACTTTTTGTTTTAATATGAAAGGGCCTATTAACCGGTTGTCGATCGTGCCGCACCAAACGTTGTCCGAAAGCGGTCCCTGGAAATTTAATTCGACTACAGGATGCGGGTTTTCTTCAGAACACAGATAAGTATTCGGTACGTTGTTTACGCCATTAAGAGGAAAAGTAGCTTCGTCCGAAAATAGAATAAATGGAATTAAGCGGTAATAATTATTAACCCGCCGATAAAATTGCAGTCGTCTGGTATTGTCACCGAGCCGGAAGGGTTGAACTTTTTGTACATAACGAGTCATAATGCCGTAACGACTTCCATACACGATTTTGAGGAATATTACGTCGTGTAGAAATTCTTGGCGTGCTCGTAGTAGGATTAAGCTGTTAGCCGGTTTTAGCACCTGATGAATGTTTTCTGTTGCATCGCTGTTTATCGGTTGACGTTCAGATGAAACATGTGCTCTGGGAAGTGTTATTTTCACGAAGATTATTAAAAATTCTTCTAAAATACTTTACTAACCGTCCAGGATACCTACGTCGGTATTCTTCCGCCGAAGCCGGACCATTTCTATCGCAAAAAGCCGTACACAAAAATCATATCGGAATATTCTACGTGACTGAAGAGACGCCGTATTTTTTCAAAACAAAAAATTCCAAACAGAATTTCACTTGTTTAAATTCAATATCGATTGGAAAAATGTAGGTACAGTTTAGAGTACAATAAACAAAAATACTACATAATATGATTTTCAAAAATAATTTAACGTAATCAAAATTTTGTCAAAAACAACTAAATCGCTAGGAATTTAAGAAATAAGAAAAATTATATATATATATATATATATATATATATACATGTGTGTGTGTGTGTGTGTGTGTGTGTGTGCATGTCAGAATATCGTATTTAGCGTATGTAAGCACTATTCCGGTTTGTATTACTGGATTAGTTCAGGGAAATGTACCGATTGCTAGGCAGGGGGTCGCAATTATCATTATCGAACAAACAGTTGTGTACAACAATCCTAAATCCAATTTGGAATGGTAAAATCCTGCTGTGAGGTACTACAAGTGAGAGTAACGTTGACATCGTTCAGCGATATCGGAATAAATTACTGAGAATTATAACAGAGGCTCCGTGGTTTACAAGAAACTCTAAGATACAGGGTTATCTGAGAGTTCGGATGGTTCGAGAGGAAATAAAACGATTCATTAACACTGAACATCATACGAGCTAATTCGCAGTTCGAGTAATAGCGACAAAATTCGACATTTAAAAAGACTGCATTTATTGGAGTCGTAAGGTTCTTCGAAATTTGGATTAATCTACTACACTAGGTCGTTATACTTTGTCAAAATATCTCGTTTTGTTTCGCCGTTTCATTTTGTTTTCATCATTTATTATTTTTTTTAATTTCCTTGTACGAAGTAAAGGATCGCGAAAAATGTTCGGTTTTCAGATCTCAATAGAAATATGCATTTTGACCATCCGCGAATCCATTTTGACTAGTTTCGGCGTGACGTCTGTGCAAACGTATGTACCTTTTTTTTTTTAAAGAGGTGAAGGACCCCGTTTACGGGCGCCTAAGCAATGTCGGCCAGTTATAACAAAGGGCGTATGTATACCTGCGCAGTACCGACTAAACCTCCATCCCTGGCTTCCCCCTTCCTGGGACTGCTTACGTATGTACCTCGCATATCTCAAAAGGTTAGCTATAGGATGTTGAAATTTTTAATTTAGGATTGTTGTAACATCTAGTTGTGCAACGTCCCTTTTGATTGCGATCGACCGAATCAAAAACGTCCAAAAAAGCACAAAATTCCCAAAACCGCAGGTCTCAGTGAGACCCTTTCGGCGATATATCATAAGCGGTACTTATTTTCACCGGTTCCAGAGTTATAGCCAAACAAAATGTTCATCGATGAATTATTGGGATGTTACAAGAGGAAGGCGCATCGGTTCGAATCGGACTTCATCTCCTTTTCCATTTTTTAACATGTTTTTTTAAAAATTTAATTAAACATATTAATTTATTAATAATTATTAACCCGTGATTGTAAAAAGAATTTTACAATAAATAATTATTCGATAAAAAATAAAATAAAATTCTATGTACTTTTAAAAATGTGTATATATAATAGAGATGGTGAAACATCTGATTATTTAATAATAACTGAAAATTATAATTTATCTTGTATTTTTATAAATCATCTACAGTTATTAAGAAATGGTCTGCGACCGAAAAAAAAAATATTTTAATGAAAAAAACAGAGAAAAGATTAAAGAAATAATTATGTTGATTTTTTAATAATTCAAATGGAGTGAATATATCTTTAAAGAAATGTTATTCTATTTATTAGAAAGAATACGACTGATTTAGTACATTAACAAAAAGCAACTGCAGACTAGAGTAGTATAAAACATTATCGTTAAAAAAAAAGCGATACCGCAAGAAAACTAAAAGACATAAATCATCTCTCTTATAAGAGAAAATGACAACTGTCTAGTAAAAAAAAAACTCGAGGGTGATGTTTTGTGTCTCATGTACGTGTTCATCCGTTTTAATGTGTGTATATATATATATATATATATATATACATACTGCAGAGAGAGAGAAAGATATAATAAGTGAGTAAGCATGCTCTGTAATATAAACGATTTATTATAACTAACTAACAAATCTCTTCATATTCTCTCTTTTGGTTTTTGTAACTGTGATGTAAGTGTGCGTCCATTATGTTTCATTACATACACACACACACTCACGCATAGGCAAAGCAAATAAAATGTTTCGACTGCAGAATTAAAGGAAAGAACTATTATAATATATTAACGTAAAATTATCTGGTTTACATTTTGGAATAAATATTTCATTGTCGTATTTTAAAATAATTACAAGAAAAATATTTTTAAAATGGTATTTTTTATTTAATAAAAGTTTTACAACAAAAAGAGGAATTTCTAACAAAATTTGACGATTCAAAAACAAAATGTTAAATTTTTCCGAACAAAACCTATTCGTATTCGATTTATTCAGTGATAAAAAGATTACTTATTTAAAGACCTTCTGGCGGTGTTTAAAATCTGTATACATAGTTATGTATCATAAATATACGTAATTCAAAGCGGTATTTATGATAAAATAAAAATACTTACACAAATGAGTTATGAGGAGGGCTTCTAACAAATAAATTATTATCCACATCTCTTTATGGAATATTCTATTACGTTGAAGTTATAATCACAACTATTCTTCGTACAAGCCTATTTCCCTCTATCTTTCTCTTTTTCTCTCTCTCGATCTCTCTCACTGTCTCTCTCTCTCTCTCTCTCTGTGCGCGCGTGTAAAATTCATAAATCTAATGGTTGATAAATTCATTTATATAATGGTATCTCACATGACACGACTCACAAGTCGCTTCTGAAAACAACGCAGCCAACTTAAGAATAACAAGTTCTCATGCTAGGCTTATAAGGAAAAGTGAAGACTGGAAATAAGTGGTTTCACTTCCCCTTATTTACCGAACCGACTATACGATTGCAAATCGACATAAGAAGCCCACCAATATGCAGATAATATTCATCCGTGTAAAAGCTTCATATAGTGAACATTATTACTTTCAGAGAAAACAGTTCTGACCGTTACATTTAGTATCTGAGGTATTTTAGATGTATTGCAACTACAGTAAAATCTGGGGCAGATATAACAGCAAATTAATGTGGCCGTTGTAAAACAAGGCGATGTAATATTGCTGTTTTAAACCGATTTTACCTATTTATTTAAAAAATGCTCGCCAGACTGGGATATATTGTTAATGGAACTCGACAACAGAATAATACCGGTCACTTTTGAGGAGTCATCGGACGATAAAATGTAACCGATTCAGCAAAATAACATCCGAGTGTTAATATTTTATATTCATAGAAATACACATTTTTGTAATTTTTTCCCGAGCTGTTAGTGAATAAATACTGAAGTAAAAAAAATAAATAAATAAACATCCATAGTTGTAATACCGTTTAAATTGTCTCACTCCCCTTTCACTAGTATTGCATACTAATACACTCTCTCTCGCCGCTAGATTATTTTCTCTCCTCTCTCTCACTCTCTCTCTCTCTCTGTGTGTCTCTTACATAGCCAAGCACGATTTGTAGTATCAGGTAATAAAAAAAACTATTAGATAATTTAAGTAAAAATAAAAAAAAAAAAATGTATTTATAATCCGTACTTAATAAATTTATATTCATACGAACAATGACCACGCTTTACTCCTAAAAAAATGAATATACGATTACGTTACCGCTCGGATCACCGTGCTACAAAAAATTAAATGATACAATTACTATAACACTTAGTTATTTTACTAATCCGATTCTCAATTACCCGGACTTCCGTGTTTAATTTATCCGTAAAATATGCATAGTTTTATTGTGCAATTCGATTGTTATATGAATTAATTATGAATAAAAGCTAAACAAAAATTTCCTTCGTTGGAAAACGGAAGAAATAAATCTATTCAAAATAAATATATTCTACGATTGACTTATATCAAAATCTCGATTATCCGACCTCTATTCTCAAAAACTTACATCAAGTAATTCAAAATGTATAATTATAGATAGCATATAATCTGCTGAACCCGATGGTAGATAACGAATTTTGAGAATAGCAACCCGCCTTATCTTTCTCTTCCGTTACTGAAGAAGAGACTAATTACAATTGAATCGTTGCGACTGTCATTAAGGAAGGAAATATATTTACGGATTCTAACCTGCAACTTTTGGATTAGGCAATAAATGCTCTACTGTTCTACCGCTGAGCTATCTTCACAAAATTTCTCCCAATCACTCTCTCTTTCTCTCTCTCTCTCTCTCGCATATACATATATATATATATCACGCACGTAGCTAGCGAGGAGCTGAGGAGGCTATAGCCACCGCCGAAATTGTCGGGCGTTGGGGGCTGCAGCTCCCATCGCCCGACAATTATTAAACTTTATCATTCAGGGGTTAAATCTAGTAATTTGGGTACAAAAAAAATGTTTAGCATTTTACATTTAAGTAATGTACAACATCTCAAAAGTATTTTCACAAAATTTGAGATAAATCGACATATAATCATCTGCCTTGTCATTAATTCCCTCCTATATACCTTATTATATTATATTCTATATACCTATTTATTTTTTATACTCGTTCTGAAGATTATTTCGATTGGAATTATTGAAAAGATCGTTGTCGATAACAATTTTTATTGTTAATTACAATATTCGATTTTTTTAAATTTCTGCTTTAAATTAAAATAAAAAATATTTAGTAAAAAAAAAAAAAAATATAAAACCGCGCACCACGAATGTAATTTTATATAAATGTGCAATCGTCACGTTTACGTGCGCGGTTGTAATTATATATATTAATTGAATATTAGGTAAAATTAAATAATTGAAAGCCTCATTCATCATTACCCTTTTATGTACCGTTAGCTATGTTCTTTAGCTGACACGTACAAGTGAATTTGAAAAGTTGTATTCGTTTATTACGTTGTTCAATTGTAAGTTATCACGGTTAATAAAAAATAAAAATGAAAATAAAAATCAGAACAAAACTTTTGGCTAAATTTTTGTCGAAAAAAGTTAATAATAAGTCTGACCATCTAACATAAAACCGACCTTCTGCTTTGATCTGCAGAACATAATGAAGGTTTCAAGAAAAGTGAGAAAATATTTGTAAAGTATTTCATACTAAACAACAAAGGCAATTTATCTTTCTAAAATAGATAGCTAATTTATTAATCACCAAATGTAGACACAGGCAAAAGGTTTTGTTATTAACAGAAATCTAAACAAAAAACAGAACTTCAAAGAAAAAAACTAGAATATTGATACCCGAAATAATTAATAAGTGGATCACTTCAAATAGAAATACGTAAATAAAACGTTTAGTCTACAAAAGATTCAGCAAAACCCCTGTTCTAGTGTATCGGAACTTACTTGAAAGCAAATTATTTTAGTTACATATTTTTATAAACTACTTAATTTTAATTAAAATAACAAGAATAAAAATATATTTGACTAACCTAAAAATAATGATTTTTGCCAAAACAAAATGTCCAAATGTAAAACGTTTACTTCATTACATTCCCATAAGTAAACCAATAATCACATTATTTGTGTACCATTTTTCTTATTACAAAATATTATTATTTGAAAGAACTTACCTAGTTTACACGTAGAATTATTTTCTAAACGGTTTTCTAGCTTCACGTAAAATACATCTAATACGATAAATACAAATAATAAAAATTTGATACGATTTTTAAAACAATAACACACCTACAGAAAAGAAATAAAGCATCATTTACTGTATGACAACGTTATTCGTTAACAACACTTTTAATAGATTAATAAATTATCAGAAAAAAAATGTAAGCTAATATTATTATTATGTAAGATTGTTTATTTTTTCTCCATCGCTGAATGTAATGGAAGCAGCTAATATTATAAACTAATAAAATTTTTCATCAACTTAACACACATTTTGACATACGCAGTTTGATGAATTTCGACACAACTAAGAGAACGAGAGTCAAACGAGGTGGGAGAGTCTCTGCACTCTCCCCCACTCTTAATATACGGAGAATATTAATCTTAATAAGAAATAGATCAACATTAGTAACTACACAGGTGCTATATTGCTATGTTGCCAATTATCCTGAATTTTCCTTCCCCCCTCGCCCTTTGGCTGCTAATTTCGGCATCAGGTAATTTACTCCGTTGTGTTTTCTACTTATAACACATTTGCGTAGAATAAACGTTCCAAGCAATAACCGTTAAGGAAATGAAAAAAAAAAAAAATTTAATTTTTACGGTAAAATTTTTTTATTTATTTTTTTAATTTTATTAACGAATCAGCATATTATAATTTTACTATTATTTATAAAAAAAAAAAAAAATTCCTAAAATATTTGAAATCGATGTTATATTCTCCATTTGACAGTACTATTAATGAACTTTATGATATTTCTCGTTTTATGTAGTAGTGTTAATAAAAAAATCATACTTAATAACTTTTTTATTTTTACGTTGTATAATACAGTTAGTAAAATAATCACTGATTTTATACAACCGACCTCTGCTTAACCGGACTTACATATTTTATTTATCCGTAAAATTTACATAAATTATTGCTTGTTATAGTATTCGAATTATTTGAGAGATTTTCGTGTTAGAAGATTAAGAGATTAAATATAATCTGAGATTACTGTTTATTAAAACGTCGATTATTCGGACCTCCATATCTCAAACATTATGTGACAAAAGCGGTGACAAATCTAAGAGAAAAATAATCGCTTGTTGAACCATTTATAAACAAAATTTACATTAGAAAAATTGAACTTTGTAACGATCAACTCGAGTCTAAATTTACTTATTTTTTTATAAGGACTAGCGTGCAATTAGTAACATCTCTAAGTGTTATTGTGCTTATTTGTATTACAAATGTGCTGGGCTGTACTGTGAAATACGGTAGTCGACTTGATATGAGGTAAATTTGGAAATAATCGTTTTATATCGTAATCCCCATGTATTAAAAAAATATTCATTAATATTTTTTTATCATATGTATTAAAAGAAATGATCCTGTTGTGTTTTTCTGATTGGTTATTCAAGAGGATACGGTCTAATTGTGTTGCAACTATTAAGTATGCGTAAATTAGTGTAAATTATTTAAGTAAATTGAATACTAGTAAAAAGAAATAATTGAAAACCTTACTACCGTTTGGATTCCTTGGTTACGTTCCTTTGTTAACGTGTATATACGTTTTAAAATTTGGTTTCAATTATTTTTTATGAATATAAGTTATCAAATGTTTAAAAAAATTAATATTAAACTGTCGGTCGGTGGCTTGTTCTGAGAGAAGTGCATTGTGGGAAGAACAGTTTAGATGGAGTGGTTATTTTCACAATTTAGTTCTGGCGGTTGAAGAAATTAGTTGATGATGGGAAGGTTGTAGGGGTGGGGAGAGACTTGAATTACGTGCGTGCTGAGAATGAACCGTATGGATCCAGCGGCCATCTTGGGTTGATTGCATAGCCGTTCAGATTCTCATGTCTGTGGTCAGACTTAACTATTAATATTATATCTTATACGTTTATTTTAGATAACCCTCGTTGTTGGTCGAGGTAAGCATTTTTTATATATAGTATTTTAATGTAGATTAAAATAAGGGTCATTATTTTTGTTTGGCTATTGTATCCGAACTTATCACGTAGTGAATTTTAAAATACAATTTGCACTCCTATTTTTACAATATAAATTAACTATTTCGTATACGCAACCGTTTCTGACTTTGTTTTCTATTTATAATACCGGCGAAATAATATCTCAAAAATAAACAAACAGAAACAAATTACGCGACTGGTTATAAATTTTAGGCTAATCGAGCAATAAAATAATTAACCGAGGAAATAAAATTATTTCACGATCTAAACGTACTGAACTTAGTTATTAAAATTAATATGAAGCAGCAAATTTATTATGTACCTTACTGAGGTATTACACCAAAACAGGTTAGAGTAGTTAACATATTTTGGTCCTCTGACCAGGGATATATTGAAGGTTCTACAATTCAATACTTAATTCATAATTAATACCAGGGAAAGGATAGTGGTAGTATTGCAACAATTCATAACAAAAGCAATTGCTATACAAAGAGGGTACTTTCATTAACTTCATTAACTTAATTTAATTGTGGAATAATTTCTTCAGCTATCTAAAATTGTTTAAACTGGGATAGTGAGCACAATCATGTTTTTGGTATTTTAAGGTAGTTGAAACAAGTTTTACAAATTCCATTGGTTTCAAGATATTATGGAGATTTTAATGTCTTCTATTCATTAACAATAAACAGAAATTAAATTTACAAATACCTTTTTATGATGAAATATTATTTTTATTATCAAATATTAATGTAAGGTTTTTATTGAATTGACCATTTTGTTTCAATTAATCATTTGCAACCGGTTATGAAGAATGATAGAAACATCAAAGAAAATAATTTCATCAATATTGGTCTGCTTATTTATTTAGAAAACAATAAAGAAAAAACATTCTTTGGAAATTCAATATGGGCAAAGAACAGTTAATAATGAATTAAGTTTATAAGGTCAACAATTAAGTATAAACCTGATCTACTATTCATTTATACACCAGTATGCCAAATAATTTATTAAAAGTTGAATATCATTCATTTTATGGGTTACAGAGCGATGACCTAACAACGAATATTATAATGCATATAAGAGTTTGGTACTTAAACGTATTAACGCCACCGCAGCTACAGCTGCTGTTTAGGTTATCTTGACTTTGTGTACTGACAAATCGTACGTATATCAAAATAACCTAACTAAATATAACCTTCGCTCGCCAACCTCTTGTAATTAACATTAGATATGCATAATATATACAACTTATTAATAATATAACCTTAATGTTATAGCACCGAAATTCAATTAATGTTAATCCACCGAAATCCAATTGACTACTTTGTTTTTAAATAAAGCTGTGGCATAGGTGGTGTAGGTTATATTTAGTTAGGTTATTTTGATATACGTATGATTTGCCAGTACACGAAGTCAACATAACCTAAAGCAGCTGTAGCTGCGATGGCGTTAATACGTAAGTACCAAGATTTTTGACAGGTTATTTTCAGTGTTCAATAAAGATCTCAAATGACTATGAAAAGGTAAAGTAAAGAGATGTTCACATCAATCTAGGATTTAAAATATGAAATAGGTGCTGTGTTGCAAGACATTGTTGCAACACAGCTTGAATTGAAATTCTATTTCAAATGGAGTATCTTCTATTAGATTAAGTTAAAACAAAGAAAGCAGTTTATTTAAATTTATCAATTATATCTGTTCATCTATTAAGCAGTGTAAATTTAATTGCAGTTTGATCATAAGCAATTTCTTAATGATACATCATTTGCTGTTATTAGAAATTATGATATGCTTCATAGATTTCTTAATGTGGATTCTAGTTATGACATGTATTATAAATTTGACATTATAATTAATAATTTGTGACTAATTATAATTTATAAAATTAATTTATAATTTTTGACATTATTAATGATTAAGTTTTATTAGTATCGTGTCAAAGATTTATTGATTATATTAACAGGACATCACATAATTGTAGATTTTAGATTAGAGTGATCAAACAATCTTTAATAGTACAGAGATGATCTGATTATAATTGAATGTTATTTTGGTAAATTTGGAAGTTTGCTAGGTACTTTCAATAATGAATCTTTTGATTTCTTATTTATAAATAATACTGTGATTCAGTCTGTGAAATTTTGAAATTCTTCTTGGCATGCAGGTGTTTAAAATCCTGATCAATTTTTGTCATGCTTTTTGTGTTTCACTACTAAGGCTTATCTCAAGCTTTGTCTTTCTAACAAAGCTATCCATCTGGAATTACTATCTGATTTTACTTCAGTTATTTATTGCAACCTTTAAATTGATTCATATCAATTAGCAGTATACCTACTCAAGTCTTTTCTCACAACAGTTCTGACAAAATTTATTGTTCATAATATAATTATTGATCATTATCATTGAAACTGTTTGTATACAGCTATTCCAGCTGCGGTGTAATACGTTGGTTGTGGTAATAGCATACACTAATTGCCAGATAAATTATGGATAATTTACTTAATTCACTTACACATAAGAATGTATAAGAATAGTAGAATAATCTTTGTAATAATGTACATAATAAATATATTCTTGCACACTTGTACCTACAATCTATAACATGATGCAGGAGGTGTATCCGTGACGTAGTTTATGATACAGGAGTTGTGTCCAATGGTCTGAATAACCATGATGTCATTGGATAGAAAGTGTAAATAATGACTAATTGCACATTTAGTGACTTATTGCATGTTACATGCAATCACAATTTAAAACACATTAACAGAACAAATAAATTACAATAATAAATATATTAACTAAATTATTTTAATATTCTCAATCGGTAACATGTCTGGGTCCCTATGATCTGTAGAAACAGCAGAAATGGGAAGAGAATTAGACAGGCTTAAACCTGCGTTTAATTGTTTGTCCTACAACACAACATAGATATTTCACGCTTTTAATTGTGCTCTCCCGTAAGCCACCAAAATGGGCCGACAAGGGTGGAATGAATGACCAAGATATGTTTTGTTTGGATGAAAAGATGAATGTTTGATTTTAGATTTTCTGAATTTAAATAGGTCTTACAAAATATTCTTGGCAGAACGGATGGACCATTATCGGAAAAGATTTTGGTAGGAATACCTCTTTGTCTATGAATGACTAGTCAAATCAGTGAAAGAAGACAGAATGGATGGAAACTTACTACTCAAAGAGAAATGATTTTACTTTGTTTTCATTTGATATTTGAATTCTATATATGTTATAATTCTAAGTGCAAAATGTTAATCTGGAGATTCACACCACAAAATGAGTGTATGAATGGAGTATCATTAAGAGAAATCAATTAGTTTTTACCTTGCATAAAGGCTTAATATTCCCCTTTAAGATTAGAATTGTTGCAATATATATATATCTAGCCGGAGTTGGCAAAATAAGATTTAAATAAAATCGGGCTCAGATTAAAATATAAGTATAAACAAATTAGTTAATATATTATTTATGCCTGAAATAGGTAAATCTTTATAGAGTTGAAGTCCCGATTTGTGAGCAAACATATGTGCAAAAGTTTGACTGCCTGAGTCAAACAAGACTACACATATGAGAACTTAAAATCAGTTTTATCGGTATGAACGAGTGTGTTGTCTTTTAGTCTCTTCATTCATCGGATAAATTAAAAAATTTACAGCATTTTTTAAACTGATGATCAAGCTTTCAAAATTGATTCTTGTTCCAATATTGAATTGTAGTACTTATAAGATTTTCCAGGATGTGTCTGTCATCTGGTCTCAAATTCTAGGAACTCTTGAAAATTTGGACAGCTCTTATTTGATAATCTTTCCTTCCATAGTCTGCCAGAATTATAAACTATCTTTGAGGTTAGAAATTGAATTACAATGAATTCCAATTTAACCGTTAGTTTCATTGCTTCAAATGAGTTGACAAATGAAGAAATGCGATTCTCTTTTCATTGTTGTATGTTATCAATAAGTTGTGATTTTATAATTCTCATTTGTTAATTGGAAGATTTTTAGCAACGGCTAAAGCTTTCATCTCTTAGCAACAATTATAAATTATGTAATTTTTGAATGTTTTTAATGTTTTTGAGTGTGGATTAAGTCATTAAATATTAAGAATATCGTGTTTAAACAACGGTAAATTGATTTATAGAATGTTATTACTTAAATGAATGTTACTTAAATGTTGCTGTACATCCTATGTCGCATAGATTTCCTTAACTTGTTCTTGATCTAAAGCCAAATTAACATTCATTTCTAATTGTGACCAAATGGAATTGCATTGCAGTTTAAGCAGATTTCGTAATTTGACTTGCCAGGCGTGGCTGTCACCTTGGCGCATCAAATTTGTCTGTGAATGTTCCAATTCTTGTAATGGAGGCTTTAATTGATATTTGTCTTAATATTATGTAGATAATGTAGGGAAGAAACTCCAAAATATTTTCGTTCAACCAGAAGTTATTATTATAATTGAAGATTACAGACGAAGATTGAATTTGCTAAGCTGCAGTGTATTTATATATATCACAATATTACAACTTAATTATCTGGTCTATTCAATTTTTCAAATATATGGCCCGGAGGACCAAAATTAATGTACAGCCTAATAGCGCACAAAGTAATTGCCAGATAAATAAACTATGGATAATTTACACTTCCTTTATTTACTCGTTAAATTTACATTAATCATATTAAATCCCAATAATTTCATACTTTAGTTTACACATTTTTAAATATATGTTTAACATACTGTCTAGCTAGAACAGATATAAAATTAGTAATGTTTTGTGTAACATTTTAAAGGTGAAGTTATAAGTTATTAATTGCTTAACAATTTGGATTCGATTCAGATCTTTTCCTGAACCTAATTTCCAAAAAAATTCCAATTAATTGTTTAGGCCATTTGCAATTACTTCAAAAATTCATGCAATCTATTTGCAGCAACACCTTTATCGTGTAACATTTCTGTTGGAAATTTAGTGTTGGTCATCAACAAGAATACTTCACCTTGCGTTGGAATCAACACACAGATCCACATTGTGCAAGTTATCCACAACGTAGCAGTGTTGTTGATTTAAATTCTATTAATGGTCAGCTCTGAAGATCTATGCCTAAATTGTTTGTTGCCAGTATCTGACAATTAATTGAATATT
This sequence comes from Lycorma delicatula, assembly GCF_047948215.1. NCBI lineage: Eukaryota > Metazoa > Arthropoda > Insecta > Hemiptera > Fulgoridae > Lycorma > Lycorma delicatula. The sequence continues at coordinate 2,794,468 of NC_134456.1, forward strand.
AAAAGTACTTCACGTGTAAAAGAATATTAAAATAATTTTGTCAATTGATATTATACTTTATCATTGTCACTTAATTATTGTATTGTATGAATATTCTTTAAATTGTGATAAATGTTACATATTCATTATTAATGTAATATTTTGTATATTTATATCTTACTCATATGCTCTTCTAGCATTCTACTCTAGACTAATTATTATATTAGGTTTACATGTACATTATAGTACTACACGCACATATGCTGACACATATAGCATGCACACATGTATAAACACATACACACACACACATATATGCAACATAGATATTGTGTGTATGTTAAATGCATTAAGTCGCTGAAGGTGCAATAAGTCATAATTTACTTTCTATCCAATGGCACCATGGTTATTCGGACCATTGGACTTGTCTTCTGCATCATGAACACATTCAAAGAAATCCTAGTTGTATAGACAAGTACATATATATTTTCATATTATTATATCATTTAATTTTAATGTTGTAAAAAATGATAGCATGTTATTTGGCGGGCAGTATGTTCAGACTCAAGTATCAATTCTTAATTATAAAAATTTCTGCCTTCTTACTAAATTTGTATATTCAGCTAGCCTATTTTATTAGCTGATATTTTATATATTAATGCATCATTATCAAAATTTAGAGCTCTTACTCCCAACATACACACTCATTAACATATCTTTTTCAACAATATAATATAAAATTTAAATGTTAACGTGTAATGATCGTAACTTGTATTTTATTTACTACGAAATATGAACCGGCAAAGTTCATGTTTGTAGATTAATTACACCTGAGGTATTACACTGAAGCGGTTAGTTATTCGAACCGTATTTTGAAGTAAATAAGACTGTCTGATGTAGGCTTAATTTATTGTACATTCCACACAGACTAGAGACTAACACATCGTTTCTTGAAGAAGAGCTCGTTAATTTATCGCGTTCTTTTTTACAATTGAGATTTATGTAAACCGTCTGCAACATAGATGGAACTAATAATTTAATTGCAATGTAAGCGTAGTAAATTACTGATTATAAAAATAAACAGTAAAAAAATTAATATACTTGAAAAATATCGTATTTATAAATTTAAACAAAAGTGTGAAATGATTAATCAACATAATCGTTTTTGAAGATGTTATTAAAGATATAGTGGGTTGTAGCAGTTGGCAAGTGTGGTAAGATATTGGGCAATGGGGCGTTGTTGTTACGAAGTTTGTATTCTAGGAGTGTGTGTTTTTTAAGCTTTTATTTTGTTTGTTATTGTTAATTGGTTGATTTAAATCTAGAATTATGTGTACTTCTTGATGGTACGAGATCCCGCATAGAATAATTCTATTAGTTTTTCTTTTTCTTTTAACGAGTTTTTGACGTTCTTTGACACACACATATATATATATAAATATATATATATATATATATATATATAAATATAAATAAGATAGTGTTCAAGGGAATTATAACAATATTATTTTATGAATGATTTTCTAGACGTCCAGTCATACGGATGTTGGCATTTTTCAAACAATATAAATCTCCTCTATAACATTTTTTATTATCATTATTCCTAAATATTTTATATGATTATTTGGGTTGTATTGTATCTATGTTTTTTTTTTTTTTTAATAATATGACAGCCTTTTTATTAAGCCCATCCAATATTTAAAAAAAGTATTAAATAACTTTTAAAAACTATTAAATAAATTGACATAATAAACCATGTAAAAAAATTTTATCCAATTAACACTTTTAACAGAGCTACTGGTCTGTAAGACCAGAGGTCTTATTTTTGCAGTAGTGGCAATCCTGTTTTGCTAAGATTGCCGTTTGTCTCAGTAGTTTCTTACCACAACCCCCATAACCTTACCTAAGAATTTTTAGTTGTGATTAGTCGTTTATCAGTTACACATCGATTGTTAAAACTATACCAGCCTCCCATACCCGCTAGCTTCATTGAAGATTCAAAATCTCCATACAAAAAGAAATGAGAGCGATCCCAGACAATATGGTGGAAGCAACGATGCAAAATCTGAAAGATAACAGTATGTAGAGGTCGGTAGAAAATATTTGTCTGATATGTTATTTAAAGATTGAAGTATTACCGATAAGCAGCATTATATTTGATCTAATTATCAGGTTCCTGTGTATTAGCTGTTAATAGTAAATGTAACTTTTGCTTAGTATTACAAAGCGTATGTTACTGATGTAGGTAAATATTTGTATAGGATACTGAACTAAATACTACGCCGATATGTTTTTTAAATGCAAAGTTTTTATTGTAGCTGATAATTGCTGTGAACTTTTGGTGTTTGACATTAGGCTGTAGTTTACACAGTTGCAGAGTGTACGTGATTCATTCCCCTACTTGAAAGTGAACAATTATCAAAATGCAAATGAAAATTTAAGTTTTCTAGTTTTTTAATTAATATGATTTTGATTTTATAGAAAATTACATTTCTCAGTTCTTGTTACATTTTCAGTTACTAGAGATTGAGATAACTAATTTATTAGATTGTTTGTCTGTACAAAATTTTTAATGATATAGCTCATATTTGAAGTACGTACTAACATGGATAACAAGTGTTATCCATAAGTAAGTACTTATTGACGTAACTGCAGGCCTAAAATGTTTTAACATATTTACATTTCTGTGATTTTTTTTGTCATAAATTAGATGAGTTGAAAGATCAGCGACTAAGCTTCCAAAGGTTATCAGGCGTGGAATTTACCTTATGAAATCTCACTTCCTTGAGATTTCTATTCATCCTAAACTACAAATTTATTATATAACTTCCACTACCTTTGTATTTTATCCATTTTGTTGTCACTAAATATGCCAGAACTTGAGGTTATTACTTAAAAGTGTGGTGATTAACAATGACATTAGGTTTATTTCTATTCAGAAAAATTAATGTGCTTTTCTGAAGGGCTACTACTCCTCCTAATTTTCTAGGGATAGATCGTAGGATTGCGTATGCAAATAGGAAATATCATTCAGGTTGAATATGGGGAGGAGTTCTAAGTGGGTTTGCTGTAGATAATCCTACACTAAACCGATTCTTTACTTTTTACTTCATTATATCAATAATAGTAATACTACATCTAATATTTCTACATGAATCCGGATCCTCTAACCCACTAGGTATAAAAAATAACATTGACAAAATCCCATTTCACCCGTATTTCACAACCAAAGATATTTTAGGAATAACAATAACAATAATAATTTTTATAATAATAATTAATATAAATCCATTCCTCACTATAGATCCAGGGAATTTTACACCAGCAAACCCACTTAGAACTCCTCCTCATATTAATATCAATTAGCCCTAATAATATCAATTATAATTATTATATCAATATCATTCTCAATAAAAATAAAATTTCTAACAAGATCATTCTACCCAATAAATAAAATAATATTCTGAATTATAGTAAATACATTTTTTTCTACTTACATGAATCGGAGCACGACCAGTTGAAGAACCATATATTATTACAGGACAAATCTTAACAACAATTTACTTTTCATTTTTTATTATTCATCCCATGTCTGCAAAGATATGAGATAAGTTATAAGTTAATAAGCTCAAAGCAATATAACTTGAAATTATAGGAAAGTATAAAATACTATTAACTTTTTTTTCACCTTAAAATAATGAAAAACAAAAAATAAATTTTCATTACACTCAACGACAGAGATATACAAGAAAAAAAAGGTACAAAAAATCGTGGAATATCATTAAATTACAGGTTCCTCTAAAAAGATTTAAAAACCGCCAGATCTATTAAATTCCAATTATAAAAAATGGTTTAAATTCAAATTTACATAGAAAAAAAAATTTATTATATAAATTTCACCTAAATACAAAATATTAAAACTAAATAAGACTAAATTCTAAAAAAATTAACTTGAACCTGAGGAATAACCGCAAATGCTGGCACAATATTTTTTGGTTCTAAAAAATATAACTTAAATTAAAAAACCTTAACACTGAAAATAAAAATTAACCATTAAGGATATTTAACCTAACAAAAATTTACATGCGTTATAAATTTAAAGCCAAATTTTAAAACAAAAATCAAATTTAAAAAAAAAATATATTAAAAGGAACCTTAAAATTACAAATATAAACAACTAATAAAACAAAATACACTCAAAAAAGGATCTCCTCCCTTAAGCAAAATTATAACTTCGAAGCTACCCCTAACTGAAGTTATAATAAAAAAATTACAGCCCAAAAAGATGAAACCAAACTTAAAGCTAAAAATTTAAAGCTACAAAAATTTAAGATAAAGCTACCCCTAACATTATCATGATTTTATATTAAAAAAAAACAATGGTTCAAAATAGATGGAAACAAACTTAAACCCTAATAATTTAAAGCTACAAATATTTAAGATAAAGCTACCCCTAACATTATCATGATTTTATATACAAATAAAAACAATGGTTCAAAATAGATGGAAACAAACTTAAAAGCTAATATAATAATTAATCTTGACTTTCAAAAATGACATTACTATAATAATAAATTTGTTTTTAAAGAACCAAACATAAATATTTAAATAAAACATATGTAATTATCTTATTAAACTTAAACTTAAGATAAGAATTAAACCATGAGGTTTTTTTTTTAATAATTATGTATTTTTAAATATACTTATTCTAATATAATTATCTTTTTTAGGTCTTTTAAACTTTAAAATTTATTTCAATGTATTAAATTATTTTAAATAAGATCTTATTTAATTTAATTAAAAGTTAATTTCAATTAGATCCTTATGAAATAAATATTTAATTAAAACTAAAATTGATTTTAATTAAATATCTAATTGATGCATTAAATTAAATAATTTATTTTAGATGATTATTTTTACAAAAACTATTTTACATTAAAATAAAAATCTATATTAAATTAAAATCTTTATTTAAATAAAAGATGGTATATATTATATAATAATTTTTTTAATTTATATTTTTTTTTTTGTCTTCAGTCATTTGACTGCTTTGATGCAGCTCTCTCTCTCAAATTTAAGTTGTTTTTAAGGGACGATTGTTTCTCTGGAAATCGTGGTTTACAATATCTTGTATTAAGCCCGTTTTTCCGGTATTTAAATTAACACATTTTGCGCTAAATAGAAAATTATAACCGGAAAAAAAAGTTTCTCCTATTTTTACGTAAGCGGAGTAGAAAATATTTAATTTGTTGTTTTTCTCTTCCGTTTCCAACAAATTTATCGGTAGCATATTAAAGCTAAATCCGTTTAAAATGTAGCGTATTAATTTTTTTTCTTTTTTGCTTGTCATTATCGAGTTTTATCTTGTATCCGATTAGTTTTTTAGTAACAGAATTTGCCCGTAAACGATAATACAGTAAATCTTTATAAACAACGCAGCGGGTATATTTTAACACACTACAGATTTTTCCCCGTTGTTTCGTAACAGACGCAGAATAGAACGGTGCATTCGTAAATATTTTTTTGTACTTTTCTAGTACATTCGTCGTGGTATTTTTAAGCTAAATCCCTCTTCGTTATTGTTGTTATACACGTAAAACGTAGCTTCCAGGCGCGTCATCCCGTGTTTCTGTGAGGCTGGGCTTGTAAAAGTTTCTCTTCATCGTTTGTCTGGTCGATTAACAAAATTTGAAATGCGGTATCCTATATCCTTGTTTACGCCTGGAGATGTCATTCTGCATACAAATTTATTGTAGATTTTTTCTCTTATATTCTTGTGCGACCAAGTTAAGCAGTCCGATCTAACAGTATTATCGTTTTGTACGATAATATTCGAGCGTCTGTCATTGTAGTCTGTACAAGGAAAACAAAAGTCGAAATTTTCTGTTAAAATATTGTTCCGTTTCTCTTATTAAAAATTCCTGTAAAATCCTGGGTAATATCGATGTCTGTCATAAAAATATCGTATTTTTCCAGCTGTTGTAAAATCTCTGGTAAATCCCTCAAAATATCGGATAATTTTTCGTCTGCTAGTTCTATCTTATACGGCAGAGAGACAAATTTCTTTGGATAAAGATCGCTGTGGAATTATCGCCCGGTATTTTTCTCGGTGAAATTGGATATTTTTTTCTATAATTTTTGTCGACATTTTTGCTTTTACTCCGCGTCTAGCTAAATTATATTTATGGAAAACGCTACGTAATAAAGAATCGTTAACGCCACACAAATTTTTCTTCACTAATCGGTCGTTATTTTCGTCCGTGCTGTCTGGTGGTAAAATTGTTATTAACATAATATTATCGCAAAACATTTCTGTTAACGGCCGGAATAATTTTTCTTTAGTTTTCCCTACGCCGCTATTCCCGGTGTAATTTATTTTGCCGAAGTCCGTAATTAATCTGTCAATATTTTCCAGACAAAAAGTTCTTAAAATCAACTCACCGCCTGCGATGGTTTTTCCCGGTAAATCCTTAACTGTTGTTTGGTATACCGTTTTCTCTGGTTTTCCGTTTTTACGCAATGCTCTCGTAATTTTCGTTTTCCGTAAAGATCCAAAATAACCGCGCCCGGATTCTTCCTATTTTCTCTAAATTTCTTTAAATAATATTCTTGTAAAACCTCTCTAATTTCCATCGCCGGAATCACCGATTCCCTAAAAGATTCATTAATAATATTTTTAAGCCGCATGTTTTTATTATATACGAAAATCTTTTTAACAACCGTTTAATTTTTTTCGCCGAAAATGTTTGCGCTACTATAAAATAATCCATAACGCTGTTAATTCTAAATAAGAGTCGTTTCGTCGAAAATATTTTGTAATTTTCTCTTGTTTCCCGTAAAAAATTATTCACATCGCCGAATTCAAATAGGATAGGCTTTTTCTGCACCCTTGAAATGAACGGTGAAATTACGACAGAATTTATTGGTCTTCGATCAAAAGTGTACGCGACTGCTGTTGAAGGAGATGAAGAAAGAGAGAAGAAATTGGCCGTAAAGAAGTCAAAAGGTGGTAAGAAAAATTTAGTTGAGAATGGTATTTCATTTGAAGATTATAAAGAATGTTTATTTAAGACGGTCGAAAAAATTAAGCGCATGAATTTAATCAGAAGTTATCACCGTGATGTGTTTACAATTGAAGCGAACAAGAAAGCTCTCTCACCGTTTGACGATAAAAGATTTATACTGGAAGATTGTATTAGCGCTTTACCTTATGGTCATTATAGTATTGTTTAAGCTAAATCGATTTTAATGGGCTTCAGCCCGTTAAAATTGTGTTTGCAGCAGGTGTTTACTTATTTTGAAATAAGGTATTACCTCTTATTTTGAAATAAGGGGGCGGTCGTACGTTTTAATTTTTTTTTTTTTTGTCTTCAGTCATTTGACTGGTTTGATGCAGCTCTCCAAGATTCCCTATCTAGTGCTAGTCGTTTCATTTCAGTATACCCTCTACATCCTACATCCCCAACAATTGTTTTACATACTGCAAACGTGGCCTGCCTACACAATTGTTTCCTTCTACCTGTCCTTCCAATATTAAAGCCACTATTCCAGGATGCCTTAGTATGTGGCCTATAAGTCTGTCTCTTCTTTTAACTATATTTTTCCAAATGCTACTTTCTTCATCTATTTGCCGCAATACCTCTTCATTTGTCACTTTATCCACCCGTCTGATTTTTAACATTCTCCTATAGCACCGCATTTCAAAAGCTTCTAATCTTTTCTTCTCAGATACTCCGATCGTCCAAGTTTCACTTCCATATAAAGCGACACTCCAAACATACACTTTCAAAAATCTTTTCCTGACATTTAAATTAATTTTTGATGTAAACAAATTATATTTCTTACTGAAGGCTCGTTTAGCTTGTGCTAATCGGCTTTTTATATCGCTCCTGCTTCGTCCATCTTTAGTAATTTTACTTCCCAAATAACAAAATTCTTCTACCTCCATAATCTTTTCTCCTCCTATTTTCACATTCAGCGGTCCATCTTTGTTATTTCTACTACATTTCATTACTTTTGTTTTGTTCTTGTTTATTTTCACGCGATAGTTCTTGCGTAGGACTTCATCTATGCCGTTCATTGTTTCTTCTAAATCCTTTTTACTCTCGGCTAGAATTACTATATCATCGGCAAATCGTAGCATCTTTATCTTTTCACCTTGTACTGTTGCTCCGAATCTAAATTGTTCTTTAACATCATTAACTGCTAGTTCCATGTAAAGACTTTCTAATTAGAAATAGATATGCTTAAAATAAGTATGGTTTTTAAACCGGGTCTTATTTTGAAATAAGAGGGTAGTGTTTTCAAAAAAGTGCTCTTAATTTGAAATAAGGGGGTGCGGTCCAAAACCGGTAATATTATACTACTTTTGTGTGTGTGTGTGTGTGTGTTGTGTGTGTTTAATATATGAAATATAAAAATGTTGGTTTTTTTTTATTACTAGGTAATTTTTTATATTGAAGTAGGAGTTTGTTACTTTTAACCGGTAGAATTTTTTTATTATTAAAAGTGTATTATTTAAAGATACTGTTGATCTTTACACCTTAATAATGTAAACCGGTAATCTGTTAACTTAATTCTTCTATACCGTCTTATTTAGATAACTTTTTACTACAACATAAACATAGGATGAATGTACCTGAAAGATCTTAATTAGGTAACGAACATTTTAGACGTTAAAAAAATGAACAAGCTTATAATGAAGTTGTAATGATAAAATCATCGATTAAGTAATACTTAAAATTGTTTATAAAAGGATTGCCCCTAAGCACTACAAAATATGTAATAGAGCTAACTTTGTATAATCGCATCTGCTAAAACGAAGTTTATTTGGTTTTTTACGATTAAATCACCATAAGCTCAAAGTTTGTGCGTGTGGAATACGAACAAATTTTTCAGCGTTTAAAATGCGCCTGATCAGGATTCAAACCCAGGACCTCCGGATGAAAGGCCAAGATATTCAAAGTATCTTGTCTTGAAATGATTACGGTTATTAGAAATAAGGTTGTAGAATACGAGTCCATTTACGTACTTGTTAGGCTTATATATAAAATAATTTTTCTAGTTAAAGAAAAGTTAGTTTTAAAAATGGAATTGATTTTGCCTTTTTTTATCCAGAATATTAGCGTCTTCGGTTCATCAAAACATTAAATGAAAAAAAATCTAATCGCGCATCATTTCTACGCTGAAAAATTAACTCTGTTTGTCTTGCTATGTTAAATATATATATATATTTTTTTAAATTATTATCGATATTTTTAGTCGTCGTTATTTATTCGTGAAGCTTTGAAGTATAATATAGAAGAGAAACAACATGCGAACAACACAGTCATATTTCATTAAGAATTAGGCATAAGTTAAACTTGTGTAGTATTGAAAGGTTTCAATGCACTTTTTAAAAGTTTTTATGCTTTTTAAATTAAGAATTTTTTTTTTAACCGCCAAACTATCGTTTGAAAAATTACGTTGACTTGAACATGTGCTAATCATCTCACAACATCAAAGTTATTGTATGTTAATAATTTTATTATTGATTGTAACTTAAAAAAAAAAAAAATATATATATATAGCGCATTTAAAAATTTTGATTTTTTAGATCCAAGATTGATTACAGCCATTTCAATTAATTACTGTTTATTTTCAATCGAGTTTAATTAGTTCATTTCACCCGTCATTTATTTATCCAAAACTTGTCAGAATATAAAAAAAAAGTAAAATGTTAATCTAATATTTAAATATATTTAAGTAATAAAGAAAATTAAAACTTAGCAGACGCCACACGTTAATTAGTAGTTACTGTCTGGGTACAAGTTTATACAAAGTAAAATTATTATTAAATACTTCTATAAAAGGAGTCATTAATTAAATTAAAATAGGTAAGTAAATGAAGAAAATAATTTTTAGAGGAAGCAAAGTAGTTTTATTTCTTATAAGCAGTATGTATATAAATATATTACAACTTTGGGTTATTGCAAGGGGCGATTGATAAAGTTCATGCAAAAATACTCAGTTTTTAGGAAAATCATTTTATTTAACAATCTTTGAAATAATATCCTACACACCTACTACATTAAAGGTAAGTTTTTTGATCCCATCTTATAGTATGACAGTCTTCAAAATCGACAGATATATTGGCAATAACATCATCATTTTTTTGTAAATCTCTTGCCGGCAAGCCACTTTTTCGTATTTGGAAACGGATAATAGTTTGAAAGTGTTAAATTACTAAGTCTGGTAGGAACCTTCTTTTTCACCAAATGTATTTTTTTTACTCGTATATATGATCCATCAAAGATGCATAATATTGCAAAGTTGCCATTTTACTCTTCTCAGAAAGTCAATTAGGATTCTGGCGTAAGTAGCCATCACCTTTACTCCTGATGAGCAGTGTTCGCCTGCTTTAAAGCATATTCCCTTACCTCAACTCACTGTTTTAACTGTTGAAAAATAGTTTAAAAATTCTTCTCGATTGAAACAGCTGCAAACTGTACTTAACACTCGTACTTTTGATCGTTTGTGGATTAAGATATCAAACCTGAATGCAGAACAATTGTTCTCTTTATTGCATGCGGTTTAAAATGGTTTACCTAGAAAATCCCTTGCATTTCATTTGACTCTTTAGAAAAATATCGTTATTGAATATAAAATTATTTTTCACTTAACAACAACTTTTTATTTTATTTTTATTTCAGTATTATAAAGTAATATTCATTTTCGTATCCGTAAAAAAAATAAGTAATATCTCATTTTCCCGTGTATATTAGATTATTAAAAGCAATTTCTTTCAATAATTGTTTTGCGATAATATTTTTAATTAAACTAAAAAATCATCAATTCTGAAGATCGACCAAAATAAATAATATCAGATCTTATTTATAAAATTTTGAAGTTACACTTCATAAGATGTGTCCCCTGTTTGTTTGTTTAGGTTTTCATTCATTATTTTGAATTTTATCTTAATTAACAATCAATTTCAATACTCTTAAGAATCAATAGACTTGTATAAAATATTTTTTTTTATTAAGGATTATTATAAAAAAAAATGTTATATTTAATAAATATTGGATTGTTAGCTCGTTTAATCATTATCATGTATTTAAAACTTTGTAAAATTTTTGTACGACTAAAAACTTTTGTCCCAAAATCCTTTACTTATATGTTCAAATAACCCGGTAGAAAATGAGATTTTGGGACGAGCGTATACGCATGCGCGCCGAATACTGTGCGCAATGCTACACCTGTTACTTTCATCATGTTAGCGGTAACGAGATGGCTGCGTGTTGTATGGAAACTTGCCTTTCTAAAATCATTTTAAATTCTGTCAAATTGAATGCTAATTGACTTACTTATAAATAAGGTATTATTTTAATAAATAAAATCTTACAATATATATTTATTAGCTGTAGTTTTACTATAACATTTAACGTTTGACTGTGATGAGATTCGGCACCCGGTTCATCGCTCGGCTCTACCCTGCGTATTTGTTTTTACATTAGACTGTTATTATTGTGGGTGAGTACGTTACGTTAATTGTTTTAACAATTTTATTTAATTTTCTTAATATTGTTTACTTTTATAAGACATAATTGCTTTAATTAGTTATTAAATAAGTGATTTTATTGCACGATATAAAAGAATTGTAAACAACAAATATGGCGGATGCAATACATTTCTAGTTCTAGTCTGCGTGGACAGTGATATTTTTATAGATATATTTTTTTAATTTTATTATTTTTCCTGGATTGTAGTATGACTTGAGTTTTAAATTATTATTTTTTCGATTATTTAATTGTAATTAATGTAGTGATGTGGACCTAACTTAAATTTATTTTCTAGCCTAACACTATAAATTTAGTGCGACGTGTTGTATCGAGTAAAAGTTTTATCTCTTTTATTCGGTTAATTATAAACTTCGTGTACATTAAGTGTTTGGTGTTTCTGCCGGTGTATTGAGAATTTTTCGTTTCGCTTTCGCGTTCTTTACGTCTCAGTATTATTAGTTGTCAAGTCGTGTATTCATTATTTATTTTTATTTTGTTAAGCCCTGTTAGAAATTTATAAATCATTTCTTAAAGCATAATACATTTATAAAGCAATAACTTTTAAAGAATTTATAATTTTTATCTTTTGCAACTTATGCAATGTCATTTACGTATAGATGATTTTATGGTGAAATGATTTTACCTTACCAGAGTAAAAAAAAAAAGATTATATTTTAATTAAATTCATTCTTATTTTGTTGTAAGAATAATTTCCTACATTTTATGTAGTGGTGTATGCCTGCCTACTTTCTGACATTGTGCTACAGTACCTGTACGTAATGTTTTGTAGCAGTATGTATTTTTATTTCTGTTATTTTTAATTCTTGAAAATTCCATTGAAAATTATTTTAATAGTACATGCTAGTTTCTTCTACAAATTTTACATATTCCTGAATTTGTGTTGACCATTGTGCCCTTCAACTTTAACATGTTAATTTTTACATATATGATAATGAAGAGGTAGGTTGTTTAGAAGTATAACAGACAATTATTTATATCTACGTAGAATATAAAATTTAATTTTTTCATGCTGTGTATGTGTGCTTAGTTGATCATTGTCAAAAATATAGTATAGATATAAATTTTAAGATATCTTAAAATCTTTTTTCTCTCTTTTTTAAATATAAGTTTATGTGTATTTTATTGTATTTAAATTATATATTTATTTATGTTTTCTATTTTACTTTATGTTGTAAACTCAAAATTAGTTATTAGTCAGATAGGAGTACACCTCGGACATTTTTGTTGCCACTATTTTTTTTTTTAATAAAAAGGAATTCTATTAGTTGAACATTAGTTACGGTTCACTTAGCGACTTAAAAATATTTGCTTGCCTTTTTTTGTGGTGTGGTTGGTATAAATTTAATTGTTACTATTTATCTTCTTGATGATTTAAGTTAACATTACATTAGATTTTCTATTTTGTATGTATATATCAGGTGAACTTCTAATGTCATTACAATTAGAATCTCTTTATAGTTTGTCTGATGCCACGTCTTTTATGAATGTAATAACTTATAAAATTATAAGCATTTTCCATAATAATTAACCGTTTGTCCAAACTAGAAAGTGCTGGCTTTTGGAGTTCTCTACGTGTTGAAGAAAGATAGTTTCATAAAACGATTGTAATTATTGCTTTTTCTTAATGTATATGATTATTTTGACTACTGATGGTATTAAATTGCATAACTAAAATTATTTAAATTCAAGAAATTTTTGTTGTAAAATATTGTAATTCTGAGCAATTGATCAACTTCAGTTTTTTTCATATTACCGTAGAAGATGTTTAGGATCTAAATGTCCGAAAGCATGTTTGGATAGCGGTGACCCGTAAGTCCACAGCATGTTAGTACTCTAGTTGATTAGTAATCAGTTTTTGGAGTTATTGAGATTTCTTCAGTTTACTGTTCTGTTCTGTGTTGGGAAATTAGGGTTAAGGTTAGGAATAAACCATAAACTAACCTTAATGGTCGTTAGAGTCGAATCGAACTCTGATTCTGGTATTGAAGATGACTGATGGTATTCTTTGTAAGGTGAGGTGACATCCATCATTCAAATGACTAATAGCATAGAAAATGTAGTATAGTCTCTTTATAGTGACATATTTCCATTTAAAAATAAATTCAGCCAAGTGTTACATGAATGCATTAAGTATTGTCATACCTTGGTAATTTATCTCCAACCTCTCTTCAAAAAAGTTTAACCTTAACTCAACTTCTTGACAGAATGGATTAGCATCTGAGCATGTATCGATGATTCACAGAACCGGTTGCTGATCGGTTAGACTACTGTGATAACACGCTGCTGACTTTAAAATTGCACATGTCACCTGCTGGCCAAACCTGCTTTCCAACATTTAGATTTTCTTCTCCCGATACTAAGCATATTTCCCATGATATATTAAAGTATGAAAAGAATTAAATTGATCTAGTTATTGCGCAAAATTACTTAAAATAAACTTTCCATTCTAAATGCTAATGCATGTTGAATCATTAAAAATATAAATTTTCATTTAATAATAGTAGATGATTTTTAAAACAAAAGTATGTTTATAAAGTTTCTGCATTCAAAATAGAATAAATGAAAATATGTGTGTGTTTTTTGAAAATAAAAATAAATATCGCGTTATAAGATAGATTAAAAATTTGTAAATAATAAATTACAGACTTTGCGTATAAAAATTCATAATTTCTCACTAGAAAATTTCTGTTTATCGAATTAGCATTTCATGATTATTTTATCTGCATTTTAAATAAAACAGATTTTCTGATTGTAAATGCTTTAGGATCTGTTTAGTGTGAGCAAAAAAGACCATGTTATATCTTGGGAAAAATTTCTATTTCATTGAATATACTACTGTAATTTTACTAATATTATAACAAAGTAGCCGAGTATTTCCAATCATATGCTGTGTCTGAATATTTTGAAGTTATTTGCTTTGTTAAATTTATGTTTTCTATTTGTTCTAATTTAAACAGAATTAAATAAATTTGAATTATATGTTCATTTGGTTTTGTTGTTCAGTCAGTAACGATCTTTCCTGTTGTTCACAACCCTTCTCCCCCAAAAAAAGGCAATACATATATGCATTAGTTTATGATTACAGCTAGGACATATTTTCAGTTAGTTCTGTTAATTGACCGCAACTGTTTTATAAGTTAAGTTACACAAATATTAGTCTGCCATGAATTAGTATGCAACTGCACATTAACTCGATACACGCCTTTACTACACCTCCATCTCTCATGGTCGTCACTTACATCCAACACCATTTATTTGTACCGATTTTTCTTTAGGTAAAATGTTAGCATTTTGCATAAAAACAATACAACTATTTTTCGTTTTTAATATCTCACGATTACTCCACGACTTATTATTTAAAATGATTAACTCCATTCTCTGACCGAACTAGTACAGTATTATTCATTTACATTTACAACAACGCACTTTGAAATAGAAAGGACTGGCCAGAACGTGCTTAACTATTAAATTCTGCCGGTGTATGTGTATTATAAAAAATAGTAGGGAACAGCTAACGAAACCTGTTATATGTAACCGGTTTGTAATATATATTATTTAAAAAACAGTACATGTTACACCTTTTTGGGTCGAATGAATCGAGTCTTTTGACGAGGTATTACACTTAATAATAAGTAAATATGAACTCCGTCAAATGACGGGAACAGCACTCTTAAGTGTTAAAGTACAATGATGTGTGATTTTTAGACATGATGGTGAGCAATAATTGCATTATTTAATAAATAGGGGATCTTAATAATAAAATGGCAGTCACATATTTGTTTCTAGAAGTAACAGTTATTACCGATAATTAATATCAACTAATTAAAATACTATTACTAATAATAATAGTATCAGTGTTAATTAAGTATTTAAACATTTCACATATTTAAACATACAAATGTTTAACTTGATCGGTAAGTAAAGTATTTAATTATTATGTTCAATTAAATTTCCTGTTATACAAACATATTCAAACATTACATGTTTGAATTCAGTTGAATGGAAATTAGTTAATAGTGACAGGATTAAACTGGGAAAAAAGCTTAGTTTTTCAATTACTAAAGTATTGTAGTTAATTTTTTTCCAAAGATGTGTTGTCTACCTAAATAGATGAAATATCAAAGTATTGAGAAATGAGATTTCTGGGATAAAATAATATTTTTTCTGGGTGCTGCCCCAGGACTCATAGTTTGATAAATCAGATACATAAAGGTTGTAATATTTTGTTTCTGCTAAGCAAATGATCCCAGATATTTGGAGTCGGCATTAGTTTTGCAAGGTTAATTTTTCTGCTTTATGTCACCTTTTCTATATGGCTTGCAATAGTCGATTAAAGAATAAAAAGTGAAATATCGATAGCAATTTTATTAGAAATTTTACAATTATGTTTCATTTAAGTTCTAAAATGAGCACATCGTATTGTATTACTTACATAAACAATTATTATTTTAAACTAATCAGTCTTAAAATAAATTTTAGTTGTAAATTACAAGAATATATCTTATATTTTTAACTTACAGTCAGGTTTAATTTATCCACTTGCAGACTGACAATATAAAATTAAAAAAAAGTATACTTTATGCCTATACTAAATACGTGGCTTATCATAAAGATATCATATTAAAAATTATGATTAACAAAACTAATTAATAAATTATTATACATATGTAATAGATAGATCTATAGATAGATCTCTAAGGCTGTTAGAGTTCCCTCAAAAACCTTTTAAGGTGATAATTTCTACAGTCGCATAATAATGGATTTCCGATCGGATTAATTGTAGCGCTATCATCTTCTAATGTTTTGTAACGGTGTGAAGTCGATGAATTCGATTCATATTGTGCAAGTGCAAGTAATTCCATCGGCTGAAGATCGATCGCTGAAATATTGTTGTATGATAAATCGACTGTTAACATAATTCATCGAGCGAAAATGAAGATCATTAGCCTAAACAATATCATAATTTAACGTAAATATGTTAATTTATAAAAAAATAGTTTATTAATTTTAAAATATGACATAGAAAGACGTTCAGTCAGAGAAATATATAATAGTAGTGACAACCACAACCTTATGAACCACCAGACGGTAATTAACACATAAGACTGTTAAATTGGAGCCATGAGAAAGCAAATAATGCCCTCTACAACACAGGAAGTATTTCAGTTCTCAAATCATCTTCATTAAATAATACTGATAATATAACAAGTTACTCATGTTTAATTCTTAACTATATATTTTATAATATTTGGCTAAGAACACATTATCCTGGTATTATAAGCGCTAATTACATTTTAAAGTGAGTTGTTGTTTTACTGAACGGTATTAAAATCGATAAATCGCTATTTAAATAAAAGATATTTACCAAAGCTATATCGCTTTCCCCGCATCAACAACCTATGATATTTTAAGGAAAAATAATACTTTTTATATTGCGCCTACTTGTGTGCTCACAGATTATTGTTTCATCTAATTATCTATAAAGGATTATTTCTGTCGCTTAATTAGTAATGTCAATATTGCATTCAGTGTATATCTATTTTATTGCCGAACTCTAATAAAAAATTCACTAGGTGATTCATAACTGTCTCTGCTCATCTGTCATACCCTTATTCTTTAGCATTTTGATTTTATATTTTCTGTATAACAGTTTATTGTTTAATCTGTTCTAAAAATTTTAAGTATTAAGTTTGTTTTATCTTTTGTAATACTTATTTAATCGCTTATTTAAACATCGACATCCGGATAATTTATCATTTAATTTAATTCACTTTTTTAGGTAATAAAAGAAGTAGGGTTATGTTTTTAACCGACCAAGGGTTAGCTTTAAAGAAATTTAATAGTCTGCAGTATTTTTGGCATTTTCAATTCCTTTATTCAGTTTATCGATAATGAAAACATCATTAATGTTATTTTTTGATGGATATAGCCCTTTATTTATTTATTTATTTATTTATAAAACTAGAATCTTTTTCATTAATTAAATCATTAAAACAACTAAAATCTATCTTTACATTGTAACTTATTTTTCTGTTTACTGTTCGTACAATCTAAAAGCTCGGGTTGTAATTTAAAACAAGGTTATATTATCTTATCTTTTACTTGTTTAAACAAATAGTCTGCAAACGACTTAAACTTATGTCTGTCTCAAAGTAATATTAACTTGTGGTGTTTATCCCTGACTATTCTGTAGGATTTTATACTTATTTATTTTATTATTGTTATTTGGTAAATCTATATTCCTGTCACTGGGGAAGATAATTTTTTTTTTTAAGGCTGAGTAGTAACGATTACAATTAAAAAACAAAAATTATTTTGACAATCGATTCAATCTGTAAAGCGGTTGAGACAGAAAGAAATATGAAAAATAAACTGCAGTTTTTTAATTTTATTACCTAACTCATAAGATTTAAATTTTCTTCGATCTAAACTAAGGTTCTCCTCGTGAAACTGGTATATTCAGTTTCTGTACCGAATGAATATAATTCTTTATCTTGATGGTGAGCTTCATTCAAATATTCATATTTCCAATAAAACAATTTTTTGAAGTTCTTTTGTCAGAATAAATAATTATAATAATAATAATAATAATAATTTCTTAGATTTTTTGAATCAAACAAATTGAATTTGGAATTTTCCTTAAGTTTTATCGAATTTGATTCCTTAATAAGGCTTTATTTTTATTCTACATATATTAATATGTGTGTACATTTGTAATTTTTTTTTTAATGAAAAACATTAAAATAAAAATAAAAATGTAATTTTTATTTTAAGTTTTATATAAACAATAAGTACAGCTTTTAATCACGTCTTTTTTTTCTCTTATAATTCGTTTGTCTATTAATAATTTATTTTATGATGATGTGATATAATTATGTTATGGTATTATTAAGTTCCAGTCAAAATAAAAAAAAATTATTTATTGAATAATAATTAGTTTTCACGTTTTTGTAAGATCTTTCTTTATGTTATTTTTAAAGGAATCTGAGTAAAAAAGTTACACCACAGCTTAATCTTAACGTGAAAACCAATGAACTTGAAATAAATGATTTACACACTGTGAAGACAGAAGAAGAAATGGAATTTTATCCGGGTCATGTAAGTATTTATAATTATTGGATATTATAACAAACAGGGATTAGTCTCTCGTTAATTTCATTACTTTGTGTGTGTGTGTGTGTGTGTGTGTGGGGGGGGGGTGTTGCTATTTCAGTATGTTCTGTTATAAAAAATTGATTTTAATTCCGACTTATTAAATTGTGTGTGAATGATAAATGGTTAATGTGTGAGGGCAAAAGTTTTTTTTTAAACTTCAGTAATGTTTGAAATATATTTTGAAATCTTTCAAATTGTTTGAAATATTTTAACTGATAGAGCTCTCATTTTAATAAGCTCTGAGTGATCAGTTGTTAATTGTATTCACTTGTCGTATTTAAATATTTATCAGGTTAGTAATTAAAACTTGACTCGATGCAGGTTAAACACAATTGTGCCATAATTTTATTAATGAATTTTTTTGTCTTCAGTCATTTGACTGGTTTGATGCAGCTCTCCAAGATTCCCTATCTAGTGCTAGTCGTTTCATTTCAGTATACCCCCTACATCGTACATCCCTAACAATTTGTTTTACATATTCCAAACGTGGCCTGCCTACACAATGTTTTCCTTCTACCTGTCCTTCCAATATTAAAGCGACTATTCCAGGATGCCTTAGTATGTGGCCTGTAAGTCTGTCTCTTCTTTTAACTATATTTTTCCAAACGCTTCTTTCTTCATCTATTTGCCGCAATACCTCTTCATTTGTCACTTTATCCACCCATTTGATTTTTAACATTCTCCTATAGCACCACATTTCAAAAGCTTCAAATCTTTTCTTCTCAGATACTCCGATCGTCCAAGCTTCACTTCCATATAAAGCGACACTCCAAACATACACTTTCAAAAATTTTTTCCTGACATTTAAATTAATTTTTGATGTTAACAAATTATATTTCTGACTGAAGGCTTGTTTCGCTTGTGCTATTCGGCATTTTATATCGCTCCTGCTTCGTCCATCTTTAGTAATTCTACTTTCCAAATAACAAAATTCTTCTACCTCCGTAATCTTTTCTCCTCCTATTTTCACATTCATTGGTCCATCTTTGTTATTTCTACTACATTTCATTACTTTGTTTTGTATTACTTTGTTTATTTTCATGCGATAGTTCTTGCGTAGGACTTCATTTATGCCGTTCATTGTTTCTTCTAAATCCTTTTTACTCTTGGCTAGAATTACTATATCATCAGCAAATCGTAGCATCTTTATCTTTTCACCTTGTACTGTTACTCCGAATCTAAATTGTTCTTTAACATCATTAACTGCTAGTTCCATGTAAAGATTAAAAAGTAACGGAGATAGGGAACATCCTTGTCGGACTCCCTTTCTTATTAGGGCTTCTTTCTTATGTTCTTCAATTGTTATTGTTGCTGTTTGGTTCCTGTACATGTTAGCAATTGTTCTTCTATCTCTGTATTTGAACCCTAATTTTTTTAAAATGCTGAACATTTTATTCCAATCTACGTTATCGAAAGCCTTTTCTAGGTCTATAAACGCCAAGTATGTTGGTTTGTTTTTCTTTAATCTTCCTTCTACTATTAAATCTGAGGCCTAAAATTGCTTCCCTTGTCCCTATACTTTTCCTGAAACCAAATTGGTCTTCTCCTAACACATTTTCCACTCTCCTCTCAATTCTTCTGTATAAAATTCTAGTTAAGATTTTTGATGCATGACTAGTTAAACTAATTGTTCTATATTCTTCACATTTATCTGCCCCTGCTTTCTTTGGTATCATAACTATAACACTTTTTTTGAAGTCTGACGGAAATTCCCCTTTTTCATAAATATTACACACCAGTTTGTATAATCTATCAATCGCTTCCTCACCTGCACTGCGCAGTAATTCTACAGGTATTCCGTCTCTTCCAGGAGCCTTTCTGCCATTTAAATCTTTTAATGCTCTCTTAAATTCAGATCTCAGTATTGTTTCTCCCATTTCATCCTCCTCAACTTCCTCTTCTTCCTCTATAACACCATTTTCTAATTCATTTCCTCCGTATAACTCTTCAATATATTCCACCCATCTATCGACTTTACCTTTCATATTACATATTGGAGTACCATCTTTGTTTAACACGTTATTAGATTTTAATTTACATACCACAAAATTTTCCTTAACTTTCCTGTATGCTCTGTCTATTTTACCAATGTTCATTTCTCTTTCCACTTCTGAACACTTTTCTTTTATCTACTCTTCTTTTGCTAGTTTGCACTTCCTGTTTATAGCATTTCTTAATTGTCGGTAGTTCCTTTTACTTTCTTCATCACTAGCATTCTTATATTTTCTACGTTCATCCATCAGCTGCAATATACCTTATCATTTTTACTCAGACCTCTTGCGATGTCCTCCTCAAAAATCTGGTTTACCTCCTCTTCCTCAAGCTTCTCTAAATTCCACCGATTCATCTGTCACCTTTTCTTCAGTTTTTTAAATCCCAATTTACATTTCATTATCACCAAATTATGGTCGCTATCAATGTCTGCTCCAGGGGAAGTTTTGCAGTCAACAAGTTGATTCCTAAATCTTTGCTTAACCATGATATAATCTGTCTGATACCTTGCAGTATCGCCTGGCTTTTTCCAAGTGTATATTCTTCTATTATGATTTTTAAATTGGGTGTCGGCAATTACTAAATTATACTTTGTGTCAAACTCGAGTCTGTCCTCTCTTTCATTCCTTTTGCCCAGCCCGTATTCACCTACTATATTTTCTTCCTTGCCCTTTCCAATGCTTGCATTCCAATCTCCAATTATTATTAAATTTTCATCTCCTTTTACGTGTGTAATTGCTTCATCAATCTCTTCGTATACACACTCTACCTCATCATGATCATGGGTGCTTGTAGGCATGATCATGACATTAACAATCGTTGTCGGTTTAGGTTTTGATTTTATCCTTATTACAATGATTATATTGCTATGTGTTTTGAAATATTCTACTCTCTTCCCTATCTTGTTCATTATGAAACCTACTCCTGCCTGCCCTATTATTATTATTTGTATCAACATAAAGTTAATTTTTTATTAAATATCCGCATTGGGATTAATTTGCTTGCAACCTAGGAAAACGTTTAATTCTTTTAATGTTAACTCCTTCCAATCCGTTCGAGATCTTCCCTTTATCCCTGGTTAGCAAAAAACTTACACAGCGTATTCATTTATCTCATGGACAACAGTTTGCAAAAAATTATCGTGAAAGATTAACTCGAAAGAATCTAGGGGTATGCCGTCGCCTGGAAATGGAACCAATAAATTCTGTTATTTCGTACATGTAAATTTTTTCAACATACCTGTATCATTCCATACACTACTTCAATTTACATTGATATCAATTGGTGAAACCATATCGGGTGAGACATCGTGTGTAACCTCATGTTCGTTTTCAGTGCTGGAACTTGATAGATCAATGTCACTATCAGGAAAACTATCGTCACTTATATCACTGTTTTCCAAATAATGAATTAGTTGATAATTAGATAACTGATTACGTTTTTTAAAATCACCTGATTTTTTTATGAACAGTCCTGAAGGTCCTGGTTTATCTGCCATTTTGTATGATGTTGTCAGAAAAAATGCAGAACCGGTACGCGTACCGTATAAAAATACTGTTTTAAAAGGACGCCAAGACAATAACACAAATTTCAATAATGCCGAACTCCCAGTGAAGCTGTACAGTGAACTAAGTACTCCCACACAGATCGTAGTAGGCGGCACTCTCGAAGGAAGCCGAAATACTCCGATCAGAGTGGTCGGCAGTCAACATGTTAATGGCTGTGGTTGTTATGTTTATATATGTTCATTATACTCCAACCATGTAATTACACTTATACTCTGATTCCATCATAGCATGGACATTGTTGTATTCATGGACATTCTTTGAATTGGAAAGTATTTATAGGTAATAGTTTCTGACATTCAACGAAACACTTCAATTAACAATTGGTATTACATCAAATTCTCTGATAATACAGAATCTTCTGAATTGAATCAGGATTTTAGGTTGGTATCTTCTGAACACAATTCTGCAGCGTCTATATACATATATTTGTAAAGAGTTTAATTTCCAGCACAAAGTAAAATAAAATTGCATTAAAACAAAAAGTATGTGTAATATCAACCAAACCTTTTCATTACTCTGTGTTCAAAAAACAGTCTTTTAAGTTTTTTATAACTGAAGTCCTGTTGCGTTTTAAACTAGAATTTTTTTGAAATAATTTTATTCTTTTGTTGTGTATTATCGCATAGAATCATCCCCCCTCATGAACTACCTTTTCCTTCATGAAATAATTTAAATTGAGAAAGCTGCTCTCCCCTTCCGTTTTGAGCTGGATACATCCCTCGACTAGAGTT
The DNA here is from genome assembly GCF_047948215.1 of Lycorma delicatula. NCBI lineage: Eukaryota > Metazoa > Arthropoda > Insecta > Hemiptera > Fulgoridae > Lycorma > Lycorma delicatula. Next base: position 2,817,454 of record NC_134456.1, read on the forward strand.
TCATAACTTGGATGAATATTTATTAGAATGCATCCTTTCTGCAGAATATGTAAAATGTTACTTTTTCACTTTTAAACAATTTCGTTGCTATTGTTAAATCTGCTCAAGTATGAGAATACTGCATGTGTGATCGTGTTATAAACAACTTTTTTTTTAATTTATACAAAGGGTCAAATAATTTAAATCATTTTTTCCAAGCATATTATCATTTTAAAATTTTAATTAATTATTCTGTAGTATTTACTTATACTGGGCGATTCAAAATCGACTTCACAACTTTGAGCATATAAAAATTTATTTTGATAAGATTCGGTTGAGGTCTCACACTCATATCAAAACACATCAAGTTTTGACTTGAATTCATTAGTACTGAATTTGACCACCAGCATTGTCACCAGTGTTGCTAAAAACGGATACATTTACCGGTGCAGAACATGTTTTCTGTGTGTTTTGGTGTTGCGATTTGCAGTGTTCAATGAAATTTTTGTGCGGTAGGGAACCTCCATAGTAGGCGTAAAATTTACTTTTGGCACCAAACCTTCGTCGAGACAGGTTCTGTTAAACATAGAAAATCACCAGGATACCCGTGCGTCCCTGAAGCTGCTTAGAACAACTTGAGAAAGCTTTGCATGTAGTCTGAAGAAATCAACTTGACGTGCATCGTGTGAAACTAGCATTCCACAACAACTGTTTGACGCATATTATGCTTGCGCTTTTTTTCCTATTTAGCCTCTGAGAATGCAGCCTCGGGGATGATACGTATTAGTGTAAGTGAAGTGTAGTTTTGTACGGTTTCAGGTCGACCGTTTCTAAGATGAGATGTGTGGTTAATTGAAACCCGACCTCCAAAGAACACCGGTATCCACGATATAGTATTCAAATCCGTATAAAAGTAACTGTCTTTAGTAGGATTTGCATGTTGGAACTCTCGACTTCAAAATCAGCTGACTTGCAAAGATGCGTTCACCACTAGAACAAGCCGATGGGTTATTATTATTAGTTCAATGCATTACAGATGACTACAAAGTTGCTCGGCTGCAGCGTTGTTTGGAATCGATAGATAGAATTGCAGGTGATATATTCTTTGATCGTGTAATTTTTTGCGATCGGTGTTTCACATCGGCGGCAAGTTTAACACCGATAACTGCCAAATATGGGGTTGCAAAAACCCTCGTGTAACTGTGCAGCACATTTGTGATGGCCCTAACGTTAATGGTTTTTTTTTTTTGCCGTTCTAGGAGGCGACTGTAAACGGTACAGTTTATCTGAACGTGCTTCAAAATTTTCTAATTCCTCAGTTAGATGATGATGATCAGAATGGACACCATTACTATCGGCAAGACTGGGCACCGCCTCACTACCGTCTGAGATTTTCTAGATTCCTAGGTCGGTGTGGTCATGAAGGTTGAATTGCATGGCCGCCTTGCTTCCCAGATTTGACCCCGCTAGATTTTTTGTTGTAGGGTTTTATTAAAGATGGATTAATGTACTGCATTTGCTTGCTGATCTTGAGCTAAGATTGAACTAACACTGCAGCCGCATAGGTAACACTGATTACAGTCTGGAATGAAATCAACAAGATGGGATGTATGTCGCATACAAACAGGAGCCATATAGAACCAAAGTAAATATTAGGCGACTTGGTGTGTTTTTGTATGAAATTGTACTCTATTGAATCTGTAAGTTATCTCAATTTTTGTATGCTTTTATATGTGAAGTCCTTTTTGAATCGTTCGGTATTGGATAAATGAAAGAAAAGAATGCTCTACTAATTTAGAAAAACAGCCTGGTCAGGTTTAATAAAAATATGATTGATTCATACTTATTTACTCTATTTTTCTCCCCTGTCATATCCACAAAAAAGAAATAGTACAGGATTATGGAAAATTAGTGATATTAAATTTCATCTCTGTCCTAACTATGACATAATAATAATGAATGAAAGTTATTATGAGGTTTGGTTTCGTTTTTCAAATGTAGGAAGTTAGTTTTAGCATTTATATAATGTATACTTTTTTCTGCAATTTACTTTTGCAGCTGTATTCTTTAATATATCATATATTCATGAAAATATTATTTGATGTATCTTTGGAGCTAATAGAAATCATTCTAAAATTTGAAATATGTTATTCCCAAATCTACAGTAAAATTTTTTTAAATTTACATCATTAAGTTTTTACTCATCTTTGTTTGTAACCTTTGTCAGCGATTGGCATTCTTCTTACTGGTGTCAGGTGATTTTATTGCAGCTGGTGTTTTTAGAATTAGGTAGATAGTATGATCAAAAAGTAGTATGTTGCATTTGAATTGTCTATTTCATTTAATTAATATGTGGAATTTTTATAAGTTTGTATATTTTATAATATTCAGTCTATTAAAATTGGTTCTTTTTTGAGATTTTTTTGACAAAGTTGTTCCCAGTATTGGTGGTTTGATTTGGGATTTGTATTTATGAAATTGTTGACTGTTACTACGGAGAGCTTTTTAAGTGTTCATTTACACAGTGTGCCAAATAAGTAATGAGACTGATTCTGGAATACTTTAAAGAAACGCACCAAATGTGGTAACCTTCTTACCCGCTAGATGGTGCTGAACACACAGATGCTTTGATTGTGTCGTGTCGATGACAGCCAGTGTGTGCACAGCAGTCGTGAATATAATGTGTAAGTAGCGGTGGTCAAACATAGCATTATGGATCAAAAGAGTTGTGATAAAATTTTATTGTAAATTAGAAAATTGTACATCAGAAGTTAACAAAGTTTACAAAGGTGTCAGATGGAACAGTGTCACCGAGGCAGAAGAAATTCAGGTTGTAGAAATCACAAATCAAAACATGTTGATTGTTTTTTTGATTCTTCTGGAGTGATCCATTGTGAATTTCTCCCTGAGGGCACATCTGTGACCAAACAGTATTACTTAAGAGTCATGCAACATCTCTTTGCTTGCATGTGTCGTGTCAGGACGCATCTGTTCCAAAGCAAGAGTTGGGTTCTTCTGCATGACAGTGCACCAGCTCACTGCACACTACCCATGAAACAGTTTTTAGTATCAAAACAGATCCGTATGCTTGAACACAGCCACCCTGTTCGCCTGATTTGGCACCTGCAGACATTTTTCTATTTCTGAAAATTAAATGCTCTTTAAAAGAAGAATGTTTCAGTGACATTGAGGACGTCCAAGGTGCTGTGACAGACAGACTGAAGGAGGTATACAATCAGGATTTCCAGCATTCTTTCAACAACTATTATGATCGATGTAATCTAGTGTGGAGGTGCAAGGGGATTATTTTGAATCCTTGTAACTGCAAAATTAAAAAGTTCTTAGTTTCAATGTGATGGTAGTTGCCTCATTACTTATTTGACACGCTGTGTATGTTTGTTTGAAACTGTTCCTGTCTGTTCATTGTTAAACATTTGTAGTCAGAACAGTTTTGTTATATGTAGATTTTTGTTTGTTTGCTGATTGTGTTGTGTGTAATGAAACGATTTCTGTATCCACTGATGTTTTGAAGGCTACATACGTAAAAATTTTTTTAATTTGCAACTTCTCACAGTCTTTTTATGTTAGTGTTGTAATTTTCTTTCGCGTTATATTTGTTTTTGGTTTTTTCTTAATGTTGTGGAATGTGTGGTGTTATATCCATTTACGTACGGTAGATATTTTACAGTGTAAAGACCTATGATGTGGTATTTACATGAGTAAATTTGTTGGGAGTGGTACATATTTCTGAAAGTATTGGCGTTGTTAGTTTTCTATGTACTTTTTAGAAGAATGTTTTTTTTTTAGAAAGAATTTTTTTTATTGTTCAGTCCAATCTAATTTCTAGGTTGTAGTGAAGCTTCCAGCCCAATCCTTTTCTTTTTGTCTTATTAAATTTTATTGCTTTACAAGTACATTATCTTTTTAACTTAAAATTTCTTAGAACTAAATATTTTTGGACCCAAAATTATACAGAGTATTAAATGGAGTCAGAAAGTTAATGAATAAGGTATGATACTAATAATTTCTTTTTTATGTTGCTTGCAGGCAGGTTTCTCCTTTTTTTGTCACTGGATGTCTGAGGTGTTGTGTACTTGTACTGATAAGCCTGTTTAAGAATGTCTAAACTGTTTTCTTGTGAACGTGTACTATGTTTCCAGAAAAGAACTGTTTCAGTATTTTAATTCGTTTTAATTTATAGTATGTCTGTTTATAGATATGTCTAGTAAAAGTGTTTTATTTACTGTAAACATATATTATTTTTGGCTTTAATATATTGAAGAATAATAGAGCTGTTGGATCTTTTCATTTTTAGCAGGTGTCACGTGGAGTAATCTAGAACTGTGTATTATGAGAAAATTGTGATTTTAAAGTATTCCAAACTGATTGTAATAAGTTATCATAAAAAAATCAATATGAATTATTTCATTTCAGTTATCAAGTTCATTGGTTGTGTATCCTGTGATAACAATTTTCTTTTTGTATTTTGTTATAGATCATGTGTGGCATTCAGCGACAGAAATTGAATATTAGGTGTTGCAGCCAAAAATCAGATGGTAACCAATATTGACAACACAATTCATGGATTTAAAAGGTTATTAGGTCGTAGTTACAATGATCCGGCTGTTCAACAGGAGTTAAGAGATCTACCTTATAAAGTGGTCAAACAAAACAATGGTTCTATTGGAATTAAGGTATAGTGTAATATTCGTGTTTTACTATTGTCTTCAGTTTTGCCATTTGGTAGATTGATAATGTGTGATATTGTGATTGATAACTCTTTTTCTTCACATGAGGCATACTTTGTTTTATTATTATTATTATTATTATTATGCTTTTACGGCCAACATGGGACCACTTAAGTCAATTTTAGTTGGATCTTTTCTGAGAAAAGCGTGTTATTTTACTCTTTCGAGCTGCCCAGTATTTCTTCATCCGTTCAGATCTTGCTTTCTTTTCTTCATCCGTAAACACCCTCTTCGTTGTATTTTGTCTTTTGTCTGTCTTTTGTTTAAATCTAATGCTTTTATCTTTTAGCTTTGTAATTTTTCCAGTTTTATTCTGTAGATCAGTCAGGGAAATTCCCAATTCTTTCATATCTTCTCTAATTTCTTTGATCCATCCTACTTCTAGCTTTTGGAACCAGAGCTTTTCAATGATATTTCTTGACGGTCTTGTTTGCGGTGTCCTTATGAGATGACTGAAGAAAGAGATTCTTTTTTTCCGCATAGTATCAGTAACAGGCTCTATTTCTCGATACACCACCTCATTTGGCACAATCCACCATCGGCCTTCTTTTTGGTGTTTTTTATTGATACACGTTCTGACAATTCTCCTCTCTATTTTCAGAATTTTTTCAATTCGGTTTTTCTGAGTGATTTTGAAAAGGGTCTCGCTTCCGTAGGTGACTTCTGGCTGTACTACAGTTTTATAATGTTTAAGTTTTGTTTTGTTTTATAAATAATTTTTTGAATTGTTTTTTAACAATCTGAAATTATGTTTTTTTTTTTGTCAAAGTGTAATTTGTTCACTCTCAATGTGTTGTACTTTCTAGTCAAATTATCAGTTAATTCTTTATAAGCTAATCTGAACTTATGAATAATCAGATATTTGTATTGTTTTGTGTAAAAAAATATATATTCTAAAACATTTGAACAGTGCAAAATTAATCTAAATTTGTTAATAGAGTATAGTGTTTTCAGCTTATTATCTGTTGGTGCACTTCCTATACCAGGTAATTCAAAAAGGACTTCACAACTTTAAAAGCATATAAAGATTTATCGAAATAACTTACAGAGTTGATTAAGTTTGTCACCCGACATTCACTTTAGGTCAATACGGCCATTAGTTATGCCACTTCACCTGAAATCTGTATCATTCCAGAGACTGTAGCCAGAAAATCGGCATTATGTCTGCAGCTGCGATGTTAATTCAAAGTCTTAGCTCAAAAAGACAGCAGTCAAAGGTTGTACGTAAACCTGATGTGTAATGAAACTCTACAAAAAAAAATGTAGCAGGATCAAATCTGGGGAGCAAGGTGACCAATGCAGTTGGACCTACACAGCCAATCCACTGACCTGGGAATAGAGTATCAAGAGATCTCACTTCTAGGTAGTAGTGAAGTGATGCGCCCTGTCTTATTGATACTAATGGCGTCCATCTTGATCATCATCATCTAATTGAGTGAATAGAAAATTTTGAAGCACGTCCAGATAAACAATACTATTTACAATTGCCTCCTGGAAGAAGAACTGGTTGTACAGTCTTTGTTTGCTTAGGGCACATAAAACATTGATCCTAGGGCTATCACGAATATGCTGTAAGCTTTCATGAGGGTTTTTGCCTAAACCCTATATTCGGCAGATTTCAGTGTTCACCTTGCCAGTGATGTGAAATGTCTCTTCATTAAAAATTACATTGTGTGCAATTCTATCCTTCATTTCCCACACAAAACTACAGCTGAGCGACTTTGTAGTCATCTGTATCGAGTTCCACAGTTAGTTGGTTTGGCTTCGAGAGCAGTTGTTTACATAATACGTGCCAAACAATTGTTGTGGAATGCCAGTCTAACATGACACACATCGAGTTGATTTCTTTGGACTATGTGAAAAGCTTTCTCTGAGTTGTTCCACAGCAGCTTCAGGGATGCATGGGTGTCCTGGTAATTTTGTGTTTAACAGAACACACTTTTGTGTTGACAGAATCTGTCTCAACAAAGACAGGTTATCCCTACCTGTGCTTTATGAAAATTATGTTGAACTGCAGTTGCTGACTGCAAATTGCGAAACCATAATGCACAGGGAGTATGTTCCTTGCCAGTAAATGTATCCATTTTTAATAATATTGGTGATAGTGCTGGTGGCCGAATTCAGTACTGATGAAATTCATAAGTCAAAACTAGACTGTGAAATGAGATATCTACTGATTCTGTAAGTTATCTGAATAAATTTTTATACGCTTTTAAACTTGTGAAGTCTCTTTTTGAATAATCCGTTATTTGCTAGTAAGTAAGTTCATGTAATGCTTGTATCGCTTTTTGTGAGTTGCTGTTTCAAAGTGAATTTAAAATCTTTTTGTTTGTGTAGGTCAACTTTTTGGGCGAGACGCATATATTTTCTCCAGAACAGATAACAGCAATGTTTTTTACCAAACTTAAAGAAACATCAGAAATCGCATTGAAAACAAAAGTCAATGATTGTGTCATCTCTGTAAGTGTTATGTTAAATACTTGACTGTGTATGTGTTATCACTTTGTATTAAGGTTTTAATATGCGTTAAAGAAAAGTGAATTTTTTTCTCATTTTATGATTACAACTGTTTTTATGATAATAAAACATATCGGTACCAGGAAATAAAAATTAGATTCTTAACACAAATAATATCGGTAGGGGAAAGTGTTCTTTGTTTGTTACTATGGTGTTTAATGAATCTGAAATATTGATTTTCAGTACATTGAGACAGTAGCAGTAAAATTTATATTGAAATTGATAATTTTAAATATTTTATTCTACAAAAGTTTTTCAACACTTCTAAAATACTTGTTAAATTTGTTAAAACAACTTGCAACTATCAGCTTTAAGATTAACTGCCAAATATTGCCCTGGGGTATTAATGAATAATTACTGAATATCACAGTACCCAAAAGTGCACTAAAGCTAATGTCCACTTTTGGAAAGTAATTATAATTTGATGGCAGTCATTATTCACAGATGTCCCTCTACTTCTCTGGTAGTTTTTACATGCATTTAAAATATTTAATATTTAAACAATTCAATTTAATAATTTTAATTAAGGAAAAAAGTTTTTCATAGCTGTAAACCCAAACATCGGGAATTAAAACTTATTTTATACTAATAAGTTTTAAGTTTTAAAAATTTAACTTTCATTGCAGCATAAATCACTAAAGAAAAAACATGCCTTGGAAGAGTTGATCATACAACTCATTAAATGTTAACTGTGTAATGAAAAAATAAAGTTTTACAGTTTTTTTATTTGCTCTTTTGTATTATTTTTTATTTAGGAATTAACAGGAAAATGCAGATACATAAAGTACCCTGTTTTTTTTTTTTTTGCATTTTTAACTCATAGTGAAAAAGTTGTACTTATTTATTTTTAAATGATGAATTACACAAAAGCTTTAAAGCTTGTATTTGGAATATGGAAAGGAATTTTGTAGTAGCGTATGAAAAATATTGTCATGCCTGATCTGGATTTGAAACTGAAATCTCTGGATGAAAGGGAGAAATGCTACCACTCCACCATGGAGATTGGCGATGCATTTGTAATTAAATTTATCAGTGTTCCATAATATATAAAAAATGGTGTTATAATTATGTTGAAGAAGAAAATTTTATTTGTTTTAAGTCATTTTTTATGTTTTTGCCGATTCAGTTTTCTGAAATATTGTTTTTTTTGGACCAAACTATGTTATAATATTATATGGTTATATAATTCAAATTTAAAATAGGTTGGAGAAATGATTAGAAAAATATATTGTTGTATTCATTAAGTAGAATTTTTTGATCAGGTTTTAAAGTCAATTCATTATTAGAAATATTTAACACACTCACACTCATTAAAAAAAATCACATTATTATATTTAAACAGTTAAAAACTATAACACTACTCTACTATAACAACAGACAGTGAAATAAAGAAAAATGATAAATACAAAATTGAATAAAAATCTTTATTAATTTAATGGGAGATTGTATTCTACTATTTTTTTATTATGGATTTGTTTTCTTTAAATCTAAAAAAAAAAAAAAATAATAGTAAAACTTGATAGTAATGATTTTACTTTTTATATAATTTATATTTGTGAGATGCATCTTCAGTGTCTGTATTCCTTTCAAGATTTTCTTGTTAGTGGGTGTGCCTTTACAACACTACTTTATTTTGTGCATAAGTAAGAATTTCTTTGATAAAGATAGAATTTCTTTTTTGTAGTAGAATTTTGAAACTACCTCTGATGTTTTCTCTTGCTAACCCTTCTGATAGTCTGAATAATCGTTAAGTACTGGTTTTCTTATTTTCAAATGTAAACTGCATTTGTATAAAATTGTACCGCTGATGGTGTATACAAAAGTTTGGCAAAACGAAAACTCAGAACAATAAATATTTTCAATTCCATTGAAAACAAATATCAATTACAAAAAGAAATTAAAATATTTTTTATAAATTTTTAACAAATCGTTTGGATTAGAAATAAACATGATTTTTTAGCAAATCTTGTTAATCAAACCATCATATCTATTAAAAGTGTCTGATGATTTATAGGTATATAGGTAGTAATAGGTATTATTATTTTTTTTGCAATATTACTATTAATAAAAAATTGGTGAAAATCCCCTCCATCAATATTTCTTGAAAAGTATAAATTGCAATCAGAAATAAGGTAGAGTATATTTTTAAAGTTCATGTAAATTATTCAGTCGTTACTTTTGCTTGTGACTAATCAAGATAGTCATGTAATAGCTTTAGATTTTAGTGAAATTTAGGTTGACAGAGGTATTTTGAAAGATTCCTTTGCGAAGAAGTGTTTCACCCGTTCCACTGCCTATGAAAAGTTTTGGATGATTACAATTGTTTTTAAATGTAGTAAGTATAATCGGTAGTATTTATGATGTATTCACATAGTAAAACAAGTTATTCAAATTTAATTACTAATTTCTTTACTACTTTTTATTAATGTTGTCTTATTTATGTTTGTGCAGGTTTAGAATTAACCGTAGGTTTAGTAGTGTCAAAAAAAAAAATTAATAAATTGGTGTAGTACCCAGAGATTTTTATACTTAAAAAAGGTTGATTTTGATTGATTGACTGATGTCACTTTGTTGTAGGTACCATCATTCTTTACAAATGGAGAAAGGAAAGCTTTATTGGATGCAGCAGCAATCGCAGGTTTGAATGTATTACGATTAATGAATGAAACAACAGCTACTGCACTGGCATATGGTATCTATAAGGAAGATCTTCCAACACCTGAGGAAAAACCTCGCAATGTTATATTTGTTGATTGTGGTCATTCATCATTGCAGGTGTCTGCGTGTGCCTTTCATAAAGGCAAATTAAAGGTAACTTTAGTATTGTCTATCGTTTCAAGCCGGTTAAGTAATGTAGTCAGAAAAAAGTAGGAATGTAGTATCATTCTTTGATAGAATATGTAATGTTATATCTGTTGTGATGTTTTATGTTTAACTAAAACTTATCTTTATAAATAATTTAAATATGATTAATTAAGAAAGATTTCCTCCTGACTTCAGGTCCTTTATGCCATTGCGCTGTGTGCATTAATTTCTGCCCCAAGCCTTCTCTATTGTCCCTTGGTAGTTTTTGCTTCACCTCATCAACATAATCCTTTTTCTTCCTTGTTTCCTTTCTCCTTCCGATGCAGTTGTCAAGATTCGATTTCCTCTAACCGCATGTCTGTTTTCCTTCTTTTGCTTACTTCCCGCAAGTGTTGATTCCTTTTTAATCCTGTTCATTATGTCTTCATTCCTAGCATTATCCATCCATCTTCTTTTCTTTATCCTTTTACAGATCCACATCTCAAAAGCCTCAATCCAGTCCTTCCTCTTCGTCTACGCTTCATTCCCATTCAAGACCCTCCATACGTAGGATTTGGCTACCTTCTTCTTTATTGTTAAAGGCAAGACTTTTACTACACAGTAATTCACTTTTCTTACTGAAGATTTCCTCTGCCATTGCTATCCTTCCTTTTATTTCCATTGCACTCTTCCAGTCCTATCACCGTAGTGCCCAAATACCTGTAAATTTTTATTTTTCTATTCTCTCTTCATTTGGTCTTATCACTAAATACTCTGCTTACTTCCATTACTTAATTTTTCCTATATTTTCATTCAATATTCTTTCATTCCTTTCTCCAGAACTGTTAAGCTTTGAGTGTGTGTGTGTGTGTTTCACTTTTTAATATTGGTCTTTTATCCTCCTTAGCTACTTCACATTACTCTTGTCTATTTCTCTCTTGTCATACACAGGTCCTCCATGAATTCCTTCCACTTGTTCTTTATCTTTCTCCTTGTGTAGTATTTTAGTGTGCTTATCATTATTCTTATCACTCTTCTTCTATTTTTCATGTAACACTCTTCACCTTTTGCTATACATCATATTGTACTGCACTTTCTTCACTAGATCCTCCATGTCAATGTGCATTCTTCCTTCAACTGTCTTTCCGTAGCTGTTTGTGTTTCCCACTTTAACTTATTTAATCTGTGATCCATCACTCTTTAATTTTTTCCTGTCGTAATTCTTATGTCTTCTTCTTCCATTTTTTAAGCATTTCTGTTGTTACCCGTGGTTTTTTGTATCTGTTTTCTTCATAATAGCCTACTTCTTCCTCTGCTGTTTTTACTAGGCCTTTTTTATTTTCTTCCATGCCCCACTGTTTTCATTTCCTTTTTTACTTTCTTTAATTACCTTAACTAGTTTTTCTCGTACTTTTTCTCCATCCAGTGTTTTAACCATTCTCTTAACTATCTTTTATTTCTCTACATTCTTTTAAGCTATTCTCATCAAAATAACACATAGTAACATAAGAACATCATTGACTTGTAATCCATTGGCTTTAACAGCATTTCTATATCTTTCATCTACTAAGATATGATCTGTCTGATAGCACGGTTTGCTCATCCTTTTATGGTTTTTTGAATCAAATGTTCGTTATAAATAATTGTTATTAATAATAATTATTCTCTGACAGAGCATTCCTTTTGAATTTTATTACATCCTCAGTATGCTGCATATTGATGTTGGCATATGTACTGTACTTCTACTATGGTACAAGTAAACTCTTTTGGTAACATCCCAATCCTTAACAACATGAGTTTTTTATACTGGGAATAACTCATTAGCTACTTCTATTTACTAGAGTAATTGTTAATATATTGCATACTCTCTTTATCGTGGTGAGAGAATCAGGATTTTCTTGTCAGATTCTGAATTACTACTTTTAGAGAACTAGTACAAGGATGTTTTAGTTCATTTTACAATAGTTAATTTTTTTTTTCTATGAATCTTTATGATTTTAGAGTTCTTTTGAGAAAAGTGTAGTTTTTTCTGACGTTTTATTTAATTTTAATGTTTATTAATAATATAAGATTGATTTTTGTATTTTCTGTACAACTTTTTACTGAAATTTATTAAAATCATTTCTCGCTTTTTTCATTATCACACTCTTTTGCTGTCTGTTGTACTGTATTCACTGTAACGTGGGTTAAAATCATCACAGTTATTACTGATTTTTTTATTGTTATATAAGTAAATTAGTTTCCCTAAATCTGCAATAATTTCAGTTTTACATTTTTATAGTAATGTATAGTATTGTATTATTTTTCTAAAATTAAAAAAAAATTAATAATGTTATGCAACTTTTATTTTAACAAATATTTTCAGATCTGATATTTTCGATGTTAAGATATTTCAGTAATTTGTTAGTTATTATTGATTTTACACACACATTCACAAAAAAAATTGCTTTATGTAATGAATCTTTAAGATTTTTATTATTTCTCTATACTGGTAAATTATATTTAAATTCTGTTTTGAAAAAAGTACAAAAAGTATTTTCTTGAGATCTCATATCCTCAGAATGATTGAAATAATTCTGTTATTGCGTAATAAAAAATAAATAAATATATAACATATTTATTATACTACTGTATTTGCATGTAAGTGAAAATAATGTAGTTTATAAGCATTTTGATGTAGTTTACAGGCCATTGAGGAAAATATAGATGATAAAGGTTTTTTTTTCATGAATAGATGACACGCATACAATTCTCATGATCTCTTTTTTTAGAAGTTGAAAAAATAAGTTTTAGGTTGGTGGATTAAATTAATAGAAAAATCACTGTAATAAGTGTATCGATATGCTAATATGGAATACTGTCTTTTCAGATGCTGGCAAGTGCTTCAGATCCTAATTTTGGAGGACGTGATATAGATTTGATTCTTTGTGATGAATTCAGTAAGGAATTTCAGAAGAAGTACAATGTAGATGCTAGATCAAACCCACGCGCCTTCTTACGGCTGATAAATAAAATAGAAAATTTTAAAAAACAAATGTCAGCTAATTCTACTAGATTATCATTGTTTATCGATTGCTTTATTGATGATAAAGATGTTACTGGAGATATGAAACGTTCTGAAATGGAAGAATTATGCCAACATTTGTTACAGTGTGTGGAGAAAATACTTAGAAAATGTTTTGAAGAATCTAAATTACGATTAGATGAGGTATATGCTGTAGAAGTTGTTGGGGGATCAACTCGTATTCCAGCTCTTAAACAGTTGATTACATCAGTTTTTGGAAAGAATCCTAGTACAACACTGAACCAGGATGAAGCAGTAGCACGTGGATGTGCTCTTCAGTGTGCCATGTTGTCACCTGCGGTTAGAGTGAGAGAGTTCAGTGTTACTGATATCCAAAACTATCCTGTAAAGCTTGTTTGGGATGCAACTATGGGAGAAGATGGGTATGTTGTAATTTATTTTATTTATACATCTATTTTCCAGTTAATCATTCATTTTTATATTAAATGAACATTTGAAATTCTTTGTTTTATAAAAATAAAAATGTTAATACAGTATTCTTATTGAAATGAGAAATAATTCCAAATTTAGATACTACGCATACTGTAATAGCAGTTTCTCTTGCTATTGCATGTACAGCATATAGTAAAATCTGTGCAGTTCATCACCTACAGAACCCAGGGGGGGGGGTGGTAATGTAACTGGAAAAATAATAAACTGCGTATTATAATTGTAACATATTATACAATTATAGTAATTGGGGAAACGCACTATTAATTACCTAAATAATGTAATATTAATGTAACCTAACTATAAATTTGCAAATATAGAATTTTCTGTAATGTTTTTTGTTTATATAAAAGGAAGTTATTAATATGTAAACATATTAATGAAAGAAACTAAAAATATATATCCATCCACACAATGCAGTAAAAAAGTCTATTAATTTAATTAGTTTTTATCAGTTATATTTGTGAGATTTTTGTGTTGGTAAGAAGAGAGCTAGCTCGATGGTAAGCTGATAAAAATATACAAATACTAAATCACCAGTTTGCTTCCTTCTATCTTGATCATCAGTTCATTCCATGGGAGCATTTCATTTACTTCCTATATATTCAGTAAAAACTTTCTCTTTCTCTGCAGTTACATCAGTAAGTGAAGTATTTGTTTAAAAACTGGTGACTAATCCTTATTCACTTAAAAATTCAATTATAAGGCTGAAGTGCCCATCATTTCTCATGTGATAAATCTTCATGCGTTTTCAGTCCCAATAATATTCTGACATAAGTTGCGTTGTAAAATGTATCAATTGGAGTTGTGATCTCTGTTACACTGATACGGGGAAAACAGTTTTTTCTTTGTAAGAAGCTTCTTTTTTAGTAGTTCAATACTGAATTTACTAGTTAGTTTTATTCTTATTGTTATTTCTTTCTTCAACAGTTAATTCTTATTGACTTGTTATGATGAGTAGATTAGTTTTGAATGACTTCAGATGTGTTGACATTACAAGTTTTGTATCCAAAGCTTCGTGTTAAGAATTTTGATTTTAATATTTAGTTAGTATTGTTGATTGTGATAAATGAAAGCAGTATTTTAAAGGTTATACTGATTTAGTATGTTTGAAGATTATCAAAATTTAATTAGTGTGTCATTCATTTATTGTTACTTTAATTAATGTTGTTCAGATTTTTTTGTATTCCACAAAAAAAATTGTATTTTTGCAGAGAAATGGAAGTATTTACAAAGCATCATCTTGTGCCATTCAGTAAAATGTTGACATTCTACCGCAAAGAGCCATTCTCTATTAAAGCATTCTATTCTGGACCAATACCATATCCAGACAATTACATAGGTATGTTATCATGATGCCATGGTGTTACACTTGTCATATAGCAATATAAAATTGAATTGAAAAGTTTCCTTTTCTTGTTATATTAGCCTGTTAAGGACCAAATATTTTTTAACAACTTTAGCATCCTGTTAAAAAATAATTTTAAATAAATTACACAAGTTTTATTAATTTTTTTTTTACACCAGCGTAGGTCTATTTTCACAAACATAGTAATAAAGGGAAAGTATAGTAATTGGCAAATATTTCGGGTATCGGGATTATACAAATGTTAACTTAGTCCAAAAAAAAAATTGCCGCCCTGTAAAAAATAAAATAAATTAGTGTTGCCTCCATGTAAAAAAGGTTTCTATGTGGACCATTGGTGGTATTAAATTTTTGGCAGATTAAAAACGTGGGAGGGGTAGTTTTCACAAAAACGTTTTGGTACTTACCTGTCCGCCATGTACAATCATAGTTTAAATCAATTTCTTAATCAAACTGGCTGCTAGTTTACTACTATAATCCATTGGAACTTACCTCACATATTTTTTTGCAGGCAGCCAAGTGAGCATTAACTTTCCCTCATTGACTAGCAAGCGTAGGTTAAGTTTGGTTAGACTATATTTATAAATTTATCTATAATAATATTTATATATTATCTTATTTCAATATAGCGTTTCAGTGGCGCCATCTGCTAACTACTGTGTGAACCTGTAGGAACAGAAAAATATGTGCAGACAGATAAACTGATAAGCACAAACTTTTTTTTTTATAGTGGTTGTAGAAAATCGAGTTTTAATAAGATGAAAGTACTTAATTAAAATATTAAGTTTTAAGTTAGATTTAGAGGTGGGGTGAATAAGTGTTATTTCTAAACTGTTTACTTCATGTCTCAGAATCTCAATGACCAAAAAGTTGAAATTTGAATAAATATATATTTAAATTGTTTTAAATCGCTTATTGAGAAGGCATATTTTACTTTAATTTTTCATGTGGAATGGATCCCGCATCCTCAGTCATTGAAATAATTTCATTTTTGCGTAATAAAAATAAAAAATTGAATTCTATTCATGAAAAATTAGGTAAGATGTCTTATCTCAATAATTTGTACTAGATTGTTTCTTCTAGTACATATAATTTTGCTGTTCAGAGAAATATCATGAATCTTAAAAAAATAATTTCATGTCTTATCTCAATAATTTGTACTAGATTGTTTCTTCTAGTACATATAATTTTGCTGTTCAGAGAAATATCATGAATCTTAAAAAAATAATTTCAGTAAAGTAAATATATATAATTAGCTTTGACCTTATTTTCCATGCTATTGGTCAAGGGGCATATGGTACTTGTATTTTTTCCCAGGACAATAGCTACACAGATGTTCCTGGCAAGGTTGGTCAAACTTGTGACAGATTCAGGAAGCTAAAATAAAGTTCACGGGACAAGTGTCTATTTCACTTCACTTTTCGGCTGTTATTTCAAATAAAATTTACATCTCATGAATTGAGATATTTAAATGAAATAACATGTATATATGTACCCAGTAACTTATTCAAAATAAGTAATTTTGAAAATGTTACCTTTAAAAGTTTCAAAATGGCTGCCAGTGATATTTATTCATTAGTAACTCTGTAAATGTTAGTTTTCGTAATGTTTTATTTGATGAAATGTTAAGCTTTTTGTTTTGAAAAAATAACACTTCATTTATTCAAATAATAAAAGCTCATATATGTATGGCTGGAGTTAAAGTAGACAATTAAAATTAAACAGGCACTATTTCAAACTCTTTCAACTCTTCTTCCTCTATCTGTACCATTTTTATTTAACTTTCCTGTATATTCATTCTATTTTACCAACGATCATTTCTCTTTCCACTTCTGAAAACTTTTTTTTAATCCACTCATCTTTTGCTAATTTGCGTTTCCTGTTTATAGTGTTTCTTAATTGTCGATAGTTCCTTTTATCTTCATCACTAGCATTCTTACACTTTCTACATTCATCCATCAGCTGCAATATATCCCCTGATGTCTCTGGTTTTCTATCAATCTTTTTTGTTCCGCCTAAGTTCGCTTCTGCTGATTTAAGAATTTCCTTTTTAACATTCTCCCATTCTTCTATATTTTCTACCTTAGTTTTTACTCAGACCTCTTGCATATCCTCCTCAAAACTCTTGCTTACCTCTTCACTTCTCTAAATTCCACAGTTTCATCTGACACCTTTTCTTCAGGTTTTTAAACTCCAATGTACATTTCATTATCACAATTATGGTCGCTACCAATGTCTGCTCCAGGATATGCTTTGCAGTCGAGAAGTTTATTTCTAAATCTTTGTTTAAACATTATATAATCTACCTGATATCTTGCAGTATCACAGGCTTTTTCCATGTGTTTATTCTTCTGTTATGATTTTTAAACTGAGTTTGTCCACTCTTTCATTCCATTTGTCCAGCCTGTATTCATCCACAATATTTTTTCCTTACCTTTTCTGATGCTTGCATTCCAATCTCCAACTATTATTAAATTTTCATCCCCTTTTAAGTGTTTGTTTGATCAGTTTCTTTGTACACACACTACCTCATCATCATCATGGGCACTTGTAGGCATATAAACATTATGTTATCCTTATTACAATGATTCTATCGCTAAGCTTTTTAAAATACTTTATTACTCTCTTCCCTATTTTCTTGTTCATTATGAAGCCTACTCTTTTTTTCTGTTTAGCCTCTGGGAATCACAGTCAGGTATTACTTAAGAGGATGATATGTATGAGTGTAACTTTAGTGTAGTCTCTTGTACAGTCTCAGGTTGACCATTTCTGAGATATGTGGTTAATTAAAACCCAACCACTGAAGAACACCGGTATCCACAATCTAGTATTCAAATCTGTATAAAAGTAACTGTCTTTTTTAGGATTTGAAAGTTAGAACTCTTGACTTTGAAATCAGATGATTTGTGAAGATTCATTCACCACTAGACCAACTTGGTGGTTTATGAAACCTGTTTCTGCCTGTCCTTTATTTGATGCTGAGTTAATTATTTTAAAATCACCTGACCAGAAGTTGTTTTCCTCTTCCCACCAAATCTCTTTAATCCTACTATGTCTTTATTTAACCTGTCTATTTCCCTCTTTAAATTTTCTAACCTACCAACTTTTGTTAGACGTCCTCTTTACCAACAGACACCTCTCCGGTATGGTTGCACCTTTGGTCCAGCTACTCTGTAACTGTGAACTCTATATGTATAAAATTTACTATAATGAGCATATAAAATCAATTAATGAAAATCGATATTGATGAATAAATGAAAACTAAACTACTTTTTAGAAAAGATTTGTTTTTTTTTTTAATCAAACCACATACTCTGTATTGTACAGTTTAAATTATAAGCATGAAACAAAAATATTATTACTGCTTTATAGTTCTAGGAATTTCACTTCCCACTGAATTAGTAAATATGATATTTCTCCATTACCTACCTATCTATCCTCTTGTGTTAGGCCACAAAGCAGCAAAATAATTATATACTCCTTGCATACTTCTGTCCAGTATTTTGAAATTTCAGTGGTCTTTTTCTAATTTTACAAAAACTTTACGATATCTGATTTTCTTAACAATAAACCAGCAATTTAATATTCTTAATGTGAAGTAATAAATTATGATTAGTAGGAATAAGATTTAGCATCAAAGCTTTATTAAACTTTCAATTAACAATGAAATCAAAATGATAAAAATTTCTGATGAAATTAAGGAATTCTTGATATCACCAGGAGCCTGATGAAGCCTTTTGAAGGCTTGAAAAAAAAAGCCTGATGAAGGCTTTTTTCTTAATTTAACATAAGTTTTGTGGATTTATTATTTTCATTGATGAGAAAATTTAATGAAGAGCTAAAAAATGAAGAGATCTTTATTAATTTCAAGACAAAAGATGATGTTAATGGAAAGTCAAGTGGCAGAACTACCTTAAATTAAGATTTAAAACAAAACGAAGAAGACTAAAATTAGAAGAACTACAAAACAAGTTACTTAAGGTTACTTACTACAAACCAAAAATGGGGTTTTTCCCATTGAATTGTTAAGAGATAGATGTCTTCTCTTCTTGCCTTTAGGAATTGCAGTTTATATTAACTGCTTGTCAATCATTTGGAAGATTGTGAACTGTCTGTTAATATTTAAATGAAATATATGTAGTCACAAGCATGGTGATAATTCAATGATCAATCGATTTGTATTTGTACTCCCTCACAACAAGGATATCTTTTAAATTAAAATGCATGTTTGATTGATATTTGGAATATTAGTAACAGAGAATTTCAGAACAAGTTAATTATGTAATTTATCATTTACAGGACAGTTTGTAGTGAAGGATGTGAAGCCAAATGCAGATGGTGAAAGTGCTAAGGTCAAGGTTAAGGTACGAATAAATCTTCATGGCATACTGTCTGTAACAAGTGCACGAAGAGAAGCATTGGTAGAAAATGATCAACAGCAACAAACGCAGCAGACACCATCTGAGGAACAGAATGCCCATCAACCAGAACCGATGGAAGCAAGTCCCAACCCGGCACAAGATAATGAAACCACAGCAGAGAATGCAGCAATAAATGCTGAGGTATGAATACCGTTTCTAAGTTTGAAGTGTGTGATAGAATTTACAGTTGGTTCTTAAAACATTTTGCGTTTCATAGGATTAATCCTGGAGTCCTTGTAAGGTCAAATACCTTAAGGTATTTTTGTACTTTAAGGTATTTACACATGAGAAACTATATTTAAGAATATAATGATGTAATATATTAGTTAACTTGAAAACATAGCAACTTAAATAAAACTGACATTTTTACTTGTGTACCTAAAGGTGACATGTACACAAGCAGAGAATCGATTTAAAAACATGCTAAAAAAGTTATGATAAAACTGTGTATGGTGATACTGTGGAAAGTACACAGTATTTTCCACATAGAAAATATTGTGTTGTAAACTTAATATGGCTACTTAAATGCTGTTAAAGTAATAGCTAGTTAGAACAGATCTATAAAACCCTGTTAAACCTGTTTTCTTGTGTCATACTACTGTATGATTAATAATTATTTTAACAAAATAGCTTTCTCAGCAAAAGTACAGTTATACCTTCTGCCAGCATAAAAATAAAGGAATTTCCATGAAATGAATTTTAATGATTTTCCCCTCCATTTGAATTTTCTGTATTCATTTTGACTTGTAAGTTGATTTTGTTCATTTTTTTTAATCCACTTTAGGCAACAAAGAGATTCACTCAACTGTTAATTATTAATAACACTGGCTTTTTAATAGATTAAAATATGATTTAGTTTAGAGGTTAGTCTTTTACACAGCTAGCTCAGTTGTGTGTTATTTATCTTACATCAGTTGGACTATGAAGGTTGTTAAAGTTTATTATGCTGTCAGTAAACTGACTTAATAGGATGTATTAATTTTACAATTAATAAATAATAATAAATGCACATTGATGAATTGTTTCAACATTCAGTAATAACTCTATTTTAAACTACTCCTTTACCTTTTAATCAATTATTGAAGCAGTGGCCTGCAGACACAATAACAAAAAATATTATTTACTGTATTGTCCTAAATAATTAATTAGCCTTAACTTGAATTTTAATTCTCAAAAAAATATAATAGAGTAAAAATAGAATTGTTTGAAAATACAAATTACAACTGAACTTAAAATTTAAAATTATTAAGTCAACATGTACACTGCAATTATTGTCAGTTGGCAAACACTGTAAACACATGCTGTCTGTTAAGTCAGCAGGTATTGAAATGCCAACTTTTAACTATTTGATAATTTGCTGCTAATTAACAAATTTATTTTTAAAAATAAATTTATATTATAAATTATTATTTATTTATATTATAAATTTAGCTGCAATAAATTTATTTTTAAAAATTGGATCATCCTTTAATTTGATATGGTTTTTAGTTGATGACAAAAAAAAACAGTTTTATTAAATGACAAAGATATTTTAGACAATAACTATAATAAGCCATTTTTTTATCCTGCCATAGATCTGTAAAGTTATCAGGAGATGCTTTTAAAAATTGTTTTTACAGCTAACTCAAAATTTTAACTTTGGTCATAATAATATAATTTTTATAGTAATTATTTTTTATGTAGGACTAATTTTACAGGACTAATTAAAAAAAAAGTTGAATGTTGTTTGCATCTACTAATAATTGTGAACATATTGTGCAGTTTAAGGCAAATAAGTATTTTAGCTGTCTAATTTATTTAATCGTTTTATTATTTTGCTGTAAATTAATCTTGTTTTAAAAAGCTATCGCTGTAACTGCTGCTGCAGCAAGTTAGCAAATGATGTAAAGTTTTAAAGAAAGAACAATTTCTATTCGGACAACTGAAGTGGGAATTAAAGGAGCAGTGTTCACAGACGTTCACATGAGGGTTTTATGTGGGAATTGTTAATATTTTATACGTAGCACATGTATGTAAAATGGTTAATAATCAATAAATATGTGTATTTGAATCCAATTAATTGAACCTACGTTAGTTCACAATGCATTTTTCTTTGTAAGACCCGAATAAGTAGAGTAGTATTATTCATCAATGGAGTCAACTAATATTTACTTTGAAGAATAAAAAGGAAGAACATATAAAAGATAATGCACTTTTAAGGAATCTGAATTTTATGTAATTATGGAATAATTAAACTGCAAATGCTCATCCT
Organism: Lycorma delicatula; assembly: GCF_047948215.1. NCBI lineage: Eukaryota > Metazoa > Arthropoda > Insecta > Hemiptera > Fulgoridae > Lycorma > Lycorma delicatula. Next base: position 2,839,034 of record NC_134456.1, read on the forward strand.
ATTTTATTAATATGGGTTAAGGAATAGTAAAATTTTGATCGCATCAAATATGATTATGAATAAATTAAGAAGATTAACTGTTAGAGTAATATCATCAGCCTCATCATCATCATCATCATATGGATAAATAGCAGTTTTAAGTTACTGCTCAATAGTATAATTTTTTTATTATAATTATGATATTAAAATTATTCTAAAGCAAAACAATTATATAAAAAAATCTCAGAATGAAAAATAAACCAAATGAGATCAGCTTGTTAAAAATTTAAAATTAAGATCAGAAGAATGTATCTACTAGAGAAGCACAAGGTGTTTCAATACCCCACACCCCATGGTAACTGTTCTACTGGAAGAAAAGCATTTTGGAAATCAAGATATCTTGCATAGCGCACTGGTAATGTTAAATAAATAGATCAATGAATTACTTTCTTCATATGTGTTACTAAAATTTCCTTTAATATTTCCTTTTGGAGATTATGGATATTCAAAAGATATCCATCAAGATATTAATTTCTAATGGTGTTCTATGTCATGTTATATTCTTACAGATTGAGATGACTCCTTCCTTCAATCAGATACAAAATTTCAGAAATCTTATAAATCTGTTCATTTTTTATGAAATGGAGTTTATATTAAACTACACTAAAAATAAAATAAGACTGAACTATATGAAATTTAATCAGATGAAGTTAATAATAAATAGTTATACCATCCAAAAGACTGGTAATTCTCAAAATTCCAGAGGATGCAGGGTAAAAGGTAATTTTACCAGACTACATTTGTTAGGGATCCAAAAAAAACATACGCATGAAAAAACTTTTGTTGCTGCTATCTGTTATGTTCAGAAGTGTGGTTTGCCATACTTTATTACATTTATGTGCAATCCTAATTGGCAGAGATAAAAAATTATTTAAAAATCTGACTACCTGAGATTGGCATAGTCAAGCACTTTGTACATGGTCTGTTCAAACTTTTCTGTTGAAAATAGTTATCTGCTTTATTGTAGAAAATCTGAAAAAGATGTGGTTTTTTAATTAAGTAAAAGGTTGGGAAATTACTCGTGTAAGAGTTTTTGAAAAAAGGAAAGGAAAAAAGTACATGAAGGAAGAAAGGAAGAGTTTCTGTAAAGTTTACTGCACAAGGGTGCTACTATACAGGAAGTCTTCGTTATTCTTCCTGACAACTCTTGGTTTAAAAACAGTTACTGGTGTTTAAAAACATGGTGACCTGGTTTTGCTTCAATATTGTTATGACGGATATTTGCCTCTGTGAGTAAACAGTTCATAGATCCCCTTACTATCAACTGAAATTTCCTATCAAAAAATAAATGGCCTCAATATGAAGACGATCTATCAGAACTATCAAAGAAAATTAGTAAAACTGTCGCAGAAATAAAGAATTTTTCTGTTTAACCTCATATAGTATCGCTGAGCTTAATGATTATGTTAAAACTTATGAATCAGTCTTAACCAAAAAGCATTTAATACACGACATATTTATCTGTTAAGCAAGATTTATCTGTTATGTGCCAAGATTTAATTAATGTCCTCTTTTCAAAAGTTTGATCTAAAAAATATTGGAAGTGTCATTTCTAATGTTCATCGATGAATATACGGTGCCCCACAAAAAGTTTTGAAACTCTTGACTGTATGTTGTGGGATATGCGCTACCAGGTAATGGGAAGAGGGATAACCAAATTGTGTTATCCCATGATTTGGTTATCCCAGATCTTCATCAACATCCTACCAGTCATTCCAAGAAGAACAAAACCTGATGAGATTGAAGCTTCCTGTGTCTGGCCTCTCTTACATTAAAATATTTTCCTTTAAAACAAATATGAGGATAATAAAATCTTATTTTGAAGATAAATAAAATTTTCCTTAATTTCTGCTCTCTGAAAAGTTATAAAAATTAACTAGTTGAGCAAAATTCACTGCAGTGAGCAGAAGATAGTTAAAAAACAGTTATAATAAATTATTGATTGTTATTTGAAGGATTTTTTAGTCAATGTATTTTCAGTGCTCTTCCCCCCCCCCCCTTTAACCCTTACCAGTTTTGAATAAATAACTTGTCATTAACTAACTTGATAAAATTGCCTTTGATGAAATAACTAATCCACATTTTAGCTGAAAAATGTCTGGTTACATTTTTACTGTAATTTAATGGTGAAGTGCTACTAGCATATCTGTTCTCTATTCTGTATGTCTTGTTTTGAACAGCTGTTAACCATCATTTGTTTTTGTTGTGATCGTTCCTTAAGTTGCGTATGCGTTTATCATTTTCATAATTTTACTGTCTTCATGTAATTTTCAGTCATGTTTTTATTTCCAACTGTTTGTCTGTGGATGTTTTATGTAACCTAATTTTAGTAATTTTTTTATGCGAGTTTAAATTTATTTTAATTAAAAGTTATAAGAGATATTTATTAGTACAAAAAAGCATGAACATCACGTGTAAATGATAGCATCATAATTTAACTTTTAAATAATATTTTTTACATTGCACAATAAGAAGAATATATAAATAGTTCCTTATATTAGTTTTTCTGTCATATTTAATTACATAAATCAAAAATATAATTAAATTTGCTGAAAAAAAGGGCATAATATGATTTTTCACTACAAAGAACAGTGTTATAAAAAAATTAAAAAAAAAAAAAAAAAAAAAAAAAATGAGTCCAGAAAATCTTTGATGTTTGTGTGAAAGTCTTTTTGCCTCTTGTTTGTGCTATAGTGTTTCACCCCATTTTGAACTTTGTCTGCTGCAATGAATAACTACATTAACTGTATTCTTTGTAGTATATCATATTACGTTAGTCCTTGAAACCTAAGTTCTAAGTCCTGGTAGTGTGTATAGGTTTTCAAATATTATCTGCTTATATTTTATTTTATTTCCATATTTATTGATTGAAATTCATATTTCTTAACTTGAAATGACTTAAAATCTAATTTTGTATATTGGATTATATCTTAAATGAATCGTTTCTCAGATGCTTATATTATATACTGTTAATGAATATATTTGAACAATAATTAAAACTTTCCATGATTTGATGTGGCGTTGATGAAATTTTCGGTGCAGTGGAGTGAATCGCAGGGAAAAATGAGGGATGAAAATAATGATGAAATTGAATCTACATCTTTGTTTGACACCTTCCTCCAGTGCTGTCGATCTGACCGTTCCGCTGCCAGTTCTAGAAAGAAGATGAGATGTGAATATTGTATTATGCAACAACAGCATCAACACAATCCCCAAATCATGCTAGAGGAAGATGTAAGCAATATGATGACGGATTGCTAAATATGCAGTGCTAATTAACAGTTCTTAACAGCTCGCTACAATCATACCATCAAACCGTATTGCTGCATTCTGACAAATTCATTTTATACTTAATGATGTGTGACAATAATGTTCCCAAGAATTTTAATATCTGTAACATTTTCATTGTAACATCTGATTGTTGATCTAGTAAGATTGTGATTTATGTTGTATTATTTGTTTACAATTCTTTGTTTATCGATTAAAGATTTTTTAATAATTTCTATTAACATAATACTTTTAATGAAAATAATTTTGGGTATTGATGTTAGACAGAATAGTATGGGCTACTGTATTGTCAAGGAAAGCATTTTAAGTGGGCATTTTGTCTCTGTGGTTTTATGAAGTAGTTGGTCCAATTGTATTTTATAAAAATGAAAAGAATCATGTTGTAGAAAGTCAAGAATAGTTAATATATTATATTTTGAGCATATCATATATAAGATGGTAATGATTACTTATATCCTTTTTTTAACGAACAAATCCGAGAAAGGTGGATGGCTTTTATCTGTGGATGGCTTATGATTAGAAGAGTACTTTTGAATTGATCTTTTTTTTCAAAGGTATTGATTGGCTTGTCAATTCATACAAATATTTTTTGTAAAATTGGTTATTTAATAATAGTGCAGTCTGTTCTCATAATGATTTCAAATTAATTATTATTGATTTATATAATTTTGCATATAAATCTTTCTCCCAGTTTTGGACAGTCTCTTTGCTAAAAATCAACCTTATAGTGTTTGTGTATAATGCTTTGTATTTCAGATGCCATTGCAGTTTAAATTTAGCTTTCATAATATTGTTGATTGAACCCATTGATCATATATGATCAGTAATGTGGACATCATCATACATTTACAGTCTACAAATGTTGAATAGTTGTAATTGGGTATTGCTGATAATAAATCGGAGATTGATTGATAGCCAACTCATCTGTTTGTGTCAACTGAAGCAAAAAATCAAATGATTTTTAATGATACATAACTTACTGTAACAGATATAACAAGGAGGTGCTACTCATAGTAAAGATAAAAAATACCTTTCCTCATAGTGAGATCTCATTCTGTTAGCCATTGATCCAGTCAGTAAAATAATTAAACTTTTTAAAAACCTTTATCTATATTTTTTTAATGTTTTGATCGGTAAAGTAATAATTTTTAATTTCTGTTATCGATTGAGTTTTGGGTTATTTAATAATGTTTAAGTTAATCAGCAAGAGTTAGATTTCCCCTTTATTTAAGATGAATTTTAGGAGATAAGTATTCTTTTACTCTTGCTATTAGTTAAACATTACTTAAAAAACATTTTGTTACAGTGCTGGCTATGAAAATGAGAGTTTGTTTTAGTAGTTGGACTGCAAGTGGAAAAAAGGAATTTTTGCAAATTTCAATTTTTTTTATTTTGACAACTGAGCTGTTTGCAGTTATTTATAAAATAAGAAATCTTGTGAACTCTTAAGTGAAGATTAAGGATATTTTAAATATATATTACAATGTATTAATAAAGTAATAATTCATGTAATAAAGTAATAAAAGATTCATGCATACAAATCAGATTTGAGAAAGAGTTTGAAAAAAATAGTGGCAAAGGTGTTTATTGGGTAAAACTGGGCCTCCTAAAAACTAAAATTTAAAAATTTATTTTGGTTGTGTCGGCTGGTTAAACTGTTACAAAGAAATATAATTTCATGTAGCTATTGTAATGCTTAAAATGTTAATTTATCACATACCTTGATTTACATCAGTAAAATCCTGTTAGTGTCAGATGACAGGAAATAAAATAAGACAAAAATCAAGCCTGAGAATTAAGAATTTACAGCCATTTTGAAGTAAAATAACATACCATTCTAGCCTTGCCAAGGACTGTGAGAATTTGAGTGGTTTTCTATTGACTTCATCAGACACACATTATTGCAGATCACTGTGTTGTAAAATACCTGATACCTTACAATAATATGAAAAGTAATGTTTTCTAGGAACTTATTGTCACACGTGTTGTATATATTAGTTTTAACATTACGTATTTGCAATAGGATGTAGGTTAACAGTGACAAATTTATTGTATCCAAACTAGTGAGAATGAACTTTATAACAGTATGTGAATATTTAATCTGATGAGTGTTCCAATAATTACTACAAGCTTTTTCCATATGGAACTAACAAGACATTAAGACTATCTAACTATATTTTTTAGTGTATCATGTTGATGTTTAATTATACTATTCATTTTTTTCTAATTTGTTTTTTTTTTTGAAAGATCAATGGATGTATCAATTTGTTCAGTTTTTTTTTTGTCTTTAATTTATTCTGGTTTCTCGTATTGCAAAAAAGCATATTTATTAGAGTAAGGATGATGTGTATCCAAAAATAGAACTCTGGTAAATTGAATCTAAACATTGATTTATCAGTGTTGCAACAGTCAATCAGATTTATTGGACTTTTTCATTTGTTTACAATAACCTTAGTTTTTGTTATTTGTCTACAGGAAGAAGCGGAGAAAAAGGAAGCCAAAAAAGCTGGAAAGAAGATAACTGTGACAGAACTTCCAATTGAGGCCTTTACACATGGATATTCACAAGTTGAACTTAACAACTACATTGAACAAGAAGTAAGTATCAGCATTTTCATAGTTGTAATTTTCTTATATTTATACTGGATTATGTGAAGGCTTTTTTCTAGACAATGTGCTGGATTAAACCGATCAATATGTTAAATAGGTTAGGGTTTATAATGTGAACGGTGTGGTCAGGTTTGTTGTTGGGTTCTTATGTACCACTCATAAGTTGTGTGTACAACATATTACACCATTAAGGCTGTAGAAAAATAAAGAATTGGAGGTTTTTAGCTTCTGTAGCTTTTTTCCTACAACATTTTTTTAGAGATCTTTTATTTTCTAAAATGATGTATTTCTATTGTACTCAGATTTTAATTTATAAGATGCTAGGTATGTTTTTCAGTAACATATAAAAAATAAAATTTTAAATCTGTTAATATTGGACAAAATTCCTTCATCTTATAAAAACTTATAAATTCAGATCTTGTAAGATCTTCACCATCAGAAATCCTATTAATGCTCTTATTGAACCCATTCTTTCTTCTGCCAGTCAATCAATTCAAGTGTTACTGGGTTATAAATAAACAGCAGAAAATATTACAACAACTCTGCATGGCTGGGAGATACCCCTACAGTAAGCAGATCTTTGTTATTGATACTCAACAAACTGTATAGAGCAAGGCTCTGTTAGTTTAAAACTAGCCTTCTTTCACAAAAATAGATTTGTCTTTTTTCAGTGTTTTTACTATATATTTTTTCTTTTATGTATTTCAGGATTAATAACTCTGTGCATAAACTTGGAACGTTACATGGAAATATGTTGTAGAAACTTATAATTTGTTTCATGAAAGCGTGCAGAAAACCAAAACATAACAGTATGATGATCCTAATTTAATTTAGCGCAATTTTTCTGGGGAAAAAACACTTCTCTTTACTTTTAATATTAAAATGAAGTAAAAAAAAACTTATAATAAAAAAAAATAGAAAATTGTCATGAAAGTACATTACCGCTATATTAAAGTAAATCGGAAAAAATATTTTTTACTGCGCTGTATTTATTCAGTATCTGATAAGCTGCTGTCTGTTAAACTTGGTCATAATTTCCCAAATTTATCACTATCTTCTATAATATTTTCATACAAACTGTGTGCTTTTATTTTTTTAGTTAAAATGTTGAATACAGTTTTTTCAAGCATTTGAATCTATTATTAATCTGTCAAAAGATTTTTTTACATTGCTTGTCTTAAATATATTGTTATTCCCAGTGTAGCCTTTGACTTGTGCCCGTATCAATTCTATCAGGTTAAAATTCTCATATTTCATATGCGTGTTACTGTTAATTTTCTTTTCTTAACCAGGGTTTTCACCCCAGTTGAAAAATCGTTCATAACGCATAATCTTTATCCACCCATACATCTCCAAATTAACCCAAGTTTCATGTAGATAATAAATTATCTTACCCTCCCATGATTTTCATGTTCATTCAATTAAGAATTACTTTTTCTGGAATGAAATAAAAATTTATTTGATTTTAAACACGATGTAACATGCCTCTAGAAAAATTTGGCAAGAAAGCTTGTTATTGAAATAAAATGAACTTTTTTCTGATAGCGGTGTTAGTAAAATCATCCAACTTTTCCATTTTCACACACATTCAAGTCTTTTTAGGGTAAATATGTTTTACAATCAATTTTTTGTTTATTACATTAAAAATTGTTCTTTCATTGACCCCTGTTACACTACTTGCATGTCAAAAATCTCACGTATGTGACCTCTTATTTTATTATAATTAATATTAATTTTTAGAAAAAAATTAGTTCCGATTGTTAAATATTTATAAATTTACTTGTGTTACAGTGCAAGATGATTGCTAGTGATAGGCAGGAAAAGGAAAGAGTCGATACTAGAAATGCTTTGGAAGAGTACATTTATGAATTACGTGGAGAATTAAGTACAGAGCCTTGTACAGAACTGAGTGGAAGACCAGCTTTATGTCAGTTTGTTAAAGAGCCCGACCATAAATCTCTAATACAACAATTAGATCAGTTAGAAAATTGGTTGTATGAGGATGGTGACAACTGTAATAGACAGACTTATGCTGAAAAACTAGCCGCTTTGAAGAATGTGGGTGAACCTATTAAAATGAGGCAACAAGAGTTTGAACAACGACCTACGGCATTTAATGAACAGGCACAAAGCATTCAACAGGCACAAACTGTTGTTGAACAATATAAGGCTGGGTCTAAATTTTACAGTCGCCTCGCCGATTCGGATATTGCGAAAGTGCAACAGTCTGTAGATTTAGCCCTGAAATGGCTTGAAGATAAAAGACAAGAACTTGCTGCTTGTCCATTAACTGAAAATCCTCCAGTTGTTGCAGCACAGATTCGTCAGGAGAAAATTGTAAGTAGTTTGTATATGTTTTTATTTATGATGTAGAATCTGTTTTAAATAGCTGTTTAAAATATGATAGTTTTATATCATAATACTTTAACTATGGTAATATTATTATAGTTCAAAAATATTTTTATATTCTTTTTTGATGTTATAATTTTGTTGAAAATTTTCTGGTCTAGTTTCTATTTTGGTACATCTTTTTATGGCAAAAAACAATTCTGCGAACACAGGTAATGATGTTTATGTGCCAGATATTACAAGTGACACTAAAGTAAGATGGTGGTGCCATTCATTTTGAGAAGGGTGAATGAATGATGAATGTAGCTCCTGGCCATTGAATGCTAACTGGCATACACAAGGAAAAACATCTTGCAGTGCATGAATATTTGCAGCGTTAAGAAAATGAACATGTTGAAGTACATTGTTAACCCCAGATGAGACCTGGATTTCTTATTTGATGAACATTGAGACAAAGCAGTGGTTGACGTGATGATCGCTTCATTTATCTCCTACATTGAAGAAGTTCAAACAAGAACATTTAGTATAAAAAGCTTCTGTGAATGCTGATGTGTATTGTGAAACATTAAAATTTTTAGAAGAGCTATAAAAAATGACATGAGGATGCACTGCCATGGATTTTGTTTTTGCATGACAATGCCTGACCAGCAAATCAAGGTAGTGAGACGATCGGAAAATATTCAGTCATTCATCATATAGGTCTGTCTTCCCAGCAATTATTTTCTTTTTCTTCACCAGTGGCTTGCATTCCAAATGTTTGACGATGATGACGAATTGAAAAATGACAGTTTTGGTTTAAGTTACCGGCAGTGGAAATTCTTGAGGGAATGAAGAGGCTTGTGAAATGCTATGAAAATGTGTTGAAGTTGAAAGCAGCTATGTAGGAAAGTAGTGTATAAATGTAGTTTTTATGCATAAGTAATAAATTTGGTACATAGAGTTCAGTTTATTTCAGAACTGACCTTAATTTAAAAAACAGGCTTCATAGTTAGTTTTAAAAATAGATTTTTCTGAAAAAAGAAGATAAGTATCTAGAATACAGAATTTTATATTTCTGGTAGTTATTCAAACATGTTGAATGTTAGAAATACATTTTTGGAATCAAATTTTATTTTGAAAACTGTAGTTAATAAAATTGCAAAATATAACACTAAAATGAAAGTAACACTTTAGAAGAGTTAGTGTGTGACATTAAATATTATAATATATGTATATATATATTACAATAATTAATCACGAAGTTCTCCTTGGACTTTCATAACCTATTCTGCTTATGAAAATAATGGAAAAGGTTTATAATAAACATTCATCCTAAAATGCTTCGTTAGAGAGTTATAGCTAGTGATATATTTTGCTAGGATTTCAGTTATCCTGGTGAAACAAGGTAATAAAATTTTTAGGATGTTAACCTAAGGGCCAGTGATTTCTTATGGTTTTTGACCTGAAATATTGAATGAAATAGGACCCAGAATCGTATCTGGAAAGTCGTATCGGGAAATTGGGAGTGAAAACTAATAAATTAGGTTAAAAAAAACCCTGTTTTTTGTGTTAAATGAATAATAAACACATAAAACTTTAAACAAAACTTGTAGAGAATTTAATCCTAAACAAAGTTGTGTAAGATAAGCTGAATGAAACAAAGAAAAGTTAGAAAAAATTTGAAACTAAAACCAAATACTTTTTTGTGATGTGAAAAATTTGTAAAAAGAAAATTTACTGTTAAAGATGAAAAAAAACTGGAAATTACACAATTGTAAAATAAAAATAAATAATAAAAGATTGCTTAGATAATTTTTTTTATTAAGGTCAGAAATACAATAAATGAATTTGAAAAATTATTATTTCAAAGTTGTCAATAACAGCTGATCAGCAGTGCACAATACTATATTAATGTACCTTACAGAATGATTTAAACACTAAGTATTCAAAATAAGTTTTTCGAATCGCAAGATTTCACAACTCGCTTGAAGTTTTACAATCTTTGGGAAACAAGTTCTACATAGTATTCATATCAGCTATAAACGGTCTGTCCAACACGACACTGTTATTGATGAAATTATTATTGATGCAGTTCAGCCGCAGTCCAAGTGTTGGAACACCTGGTGTGTTCCAACACCTGGACTGAGTTTTGCATTTGATGGTTTGGAGGACGCTTAAAAAACAAGATTTATCCTAGTCATAAACAGCTAGTTGCAGAACTCCACTTCGCAAGAAGCAGTGGAATGCAAATTGACAATTCTACAACAAGTATGTTTTGTTTATTGTCAAGGCGCTTGTGCAATGAGCATACATGCACAGAAGTAAGTCCTAATGAAACTGTGGAAGGTAATTTTCCATACAGATTTAGCATCAATGTATAGGTGTGGCCTTCTTTACAATCAGCTGTTTGGGTCGTTAATTTTACGTGGCTGCTTAAATGCTGAGGTATATATACACTTCCTTTAAGAATTACTACAGCTTCTTGAAGTTTCTCTAGTGATGAATGTGAAATATACTTCCAGCACAACGGTGCATCTCCTCACTTGTGCTGTTTCTACTCACTTAAATCATCATTTCCCTGAAAAATGTTTGGGTTGTGGAGGTCCATATTCCTGGCCACCAAGATAACCTGATCTAATGACTTTAGATTTGTGTGTGTGTGGTTGGATGAAAAATATTGTATAAAAAACAAAAATATATTCTTGTGAGTGAATTAATTGTCCACATTATGGATGCACTGAGCAACTTGAGCCCTAAAGAACTAAAAAGAGCGACAAAAGCAGTACCAAATGGTGCCAAGAAAGTTATTGAGAAATAGCAGGTTGATTATTGAATATTTTATTATAAACTGGTATATATAATACACTTAGGTCTCGTCTACTTGTAAATAAAATTTGTATTGTTCTGACTTTCTGCGTTTTATTTAACTTTTCTTACACAATTTCATTTTGTTTAGGATTAAATTCTACAAGTTTTGTTTAAAAGTTTTATCTGTTTATTATACCCATTTAACAAAATTATTGTACGTCAAACATAAAAAACAGGGGTTTTTTATCCCAATTTATTGGTTCCCCCCAGATTTCTCAAAAATGCTGCATATACGGTTTTATCTTATTTGAACCTATTTATACAGGCCCTATTTTATTTGCAATTTTAAGATGATAAACCATAAGAAATCACTAATTCAGCCCCTTAATTATTTTCCTAAAAATTTCATTAACTCATTTCGCTGGGGTAGCTGAAATCAGAGTGAAATCTTTCATTAGCCATAACTTAGCATTTTAGGATATATGTTTACATGAACTTTTTCCATTATTTTCATGAGTAGAAAGATTCTGAAAGTCCCAGGAGAGAGCTTCATGGTATATTCTGTATATATGGGGTATTTGAATCATAATGGTGTCAGTCCACTGCCATTTGTCATAAAATAGTATTTTGCATTTGCTGCCCTAAAAAACTCAACACAACTTGAGCCCATGTTATAAAAAATTACATTAATTTTTTTTTTAATTTCTAAAAGCGATTAAATTAATTTTGACAGTTACAACAGTATATTTGTAAATATTTACTTGAGAAAATAAATAGTACATTCAGATTTTTAGAAACTTAAATTTTTTATTAATTACTATTATATTACATTCAGTTAAAGAAGTTAATTTTTGTTTAAATATATAGTAGATTAATTTACAAAATATATATAAAAATATATAGTAAACTATTGTTTAATTAAAAAAATATGTAGTAAAAAATATAAAAATCATTTCAATATTAAGCAAAAAAGTAACATAATTGTTGACCAGTTTCAAACTTCCTTTACAAGCTTCTGATCCCCTTGAAGAAGAGTGGTTGAATGGTGGAATATATTTCAATTAATATTTCTTTCTGGTAGTTTATCACGCATGGACCATTGTAATGATTTTCTTGTTTAATGTTTGCCAAACTTTTTGATTGACCATCTTTGTTGAATTTAATATTCAACTTGCTCGAAGGGTTGGGAGTGTCTTCATCTAATGTCTATTTATAGAAGATTGAGAGAGCGGGTTCTCTTGTTTATAACAGTCATTTTATTTTAAACCAATTTACAGCTTTTATGAGTTGTCTTCCTGCATTTTCAAAGGAGTGTGTTTGTTGTCTCCTGGGGGTCTGAATTATGTTATACTAACAATTTGGAATATAGATAATTTTATGTCGAGAAGCTTCCTCATTTAGGCCAAAGTCTGAATCATTCAAAAGATAAGTGGCCAGTTACCATAAACTTATGGTCAATTATTTCTATTGTAGTTGACTTTTTTTTGTTATTAGTGTTGCAAAGAAATGCCATTTACATACCCCCCACAAGTGGGGGAGTGTCGGACTTGCACGCGTTCGGCTAGATGTTATTTAGAGCCTATGTGTCCCTGCATCCTACAGATTATAACACTGTTTCTCCCCACCTGAGGTCCGGTTAAGCATAGCACAACCTCAGGGGTGCCTTCGAGCTTGGGAGGCAAGAGTCCCAGTACCTCATTACCATCACCCATCTGCAGAAGTGCAGATGAACGATGGCTCTGCAGAGGGCTGTCTTTCAACCCTTTGCTGTCTGGTCCAAATCTTCACCTGGTCCCAGGATGTTTTTCATGTCTTATCTCATCCTAATTCTCCCTTGGGGTCTTCGGTCACTCATAAGAACATTCCACCTCAGTGAGCTGTCCCCTCCCTATCGATGCTACCTGTGATGTTCCCTCCTACCTGCCGCTATCCTTGTGCTGAAATATTTTATCACTAATAATCATGTCGCCGCCCCTCCTTGTTCTTAGCTTGTAGCAATAGTTTTTTTAATGCCTTCCAGTTATTTTCAGTGGCCAGAATAAATGACACTAGGCCTTCCAGACTTAACGTCTATACCAGATTGCATACGCCAGGGGTGCCATTCTTTGAACATGGAAATTGTGTGCTCAGTGTCCACCCGCTGCAAAACATACAGCAGGGGGAATCACACCTGCCAAATCTATGGAGATAAAATTCAAAGGTGCCATGTCCAGTGAGCATCTGTGTAACAAAGTAGTTAATCTCTCTATGCTTAATCTTAATCTCTCGTTAATCTCTTCCTCCAGGTATCTCTAACAATTGCATCAACCTCAGACTTTTCCATGCCCTTGAAGTGAAGTGTTCGCTCTTTGATTTGTAAATCGACAGGCAAAACAGAGGTCAGCACACGTGCTGCCTCATGTGATAATGTGCGGTAACTAGAAACAACACCCAACAACATTTGCTGCCACATCCCAAACTGGGGCGGTGAAAAGTAGGGCAGACATGACCATTGACATAATCGGTCTGCACTTGGATGCCCTTGAGGCTGTCCGGGTCGACATCAGCATATTTAGCATCTTCAGTTTTTCTCTGAGCTTTGGTATCTGTCCACAACAGGCTAAACTTACAGGCCATGTTTATCTGCACACCCAGATAATTTATTATGTCTTTACCCTGAAGAGGCTGTCCACCGACCCTAACATTAATTCTACTAGCTTTCTGTCTACTGGTGAGAATAATGTACACACACTTCTGTGGTGCTAATTCTAGACAGTAATCTTGCATCCATGTTGCAATCGCAGCTAAGGCAGTATTGTTGTCTCCTCCAAATCAGCCTTTGTTCTGCTGCTCACCAGTACAGCAAGATCGTCTGCAAAAGCCACAGTTTGTTTCTGGTGGTAACTGAAGACTAGGACACAGTCATAGACCAGTAACCATAATAAAGGTCCCAGGACTGATCCTTGGGAGGGACGCCTCTGAAAACCTGGAACTTAGTACTCTGCCCTGTATTTCTGCCGCTATCCATCTCTCTGACAAGTATTCTGCTATTTGCCTCCGGAGATAAGCACTTATGCCCTTAGTCATCAATGCTGACATAATCGCATCTCAAGTACAAATGTCCAGCAATATCATCATGGGCATTCTCCTTGTCTGCTGCGTCCCTTGCTTAGCAGAGATGGCCCAAGTCACAACTTTCTGCACAGTTTGCAGCATTGACCTGCCTTGCTAAAACCCATATTCCACCACCCGCTTCTTCTACAGTTATAAGTTGTTATATAATAGGGGATGCAAACATTCTTTTGATCGCCTTGCCCATATTATTTATGTGATAAAGTGGCCGGTAATCAATGTTGGCTTCATTTTCTGTATGTTTTGGTAAAAATACCTATCTCTAGTCTTTCCAACATCTTGGAATACATTTATGCTCTAGCTCGTAGTTAGTGATGTCAGTCATTTCCCACGGAACTTTCTTAACAAGACTTTCCTAAGGAAAGTGTCTTGATACCCTGGCAAGCGCCTGACAAGCCTTTTTGTGATTATTTGATAAGCCTGTTCCCATGGATCAATGTCTAACTTGCTACATAACTCCTTCCATTTATTGATCTTGGCCTGTTTTATCTTGTAGTTGAGCTTTTGTCGAGCAGCGATGTATCTACTTGCAGCTTTGTCTTACTCGGCGCTGTTGGCTCTTCTCATTCTCACTCTGGAGGTTCTGCTTCATCTGTGCTATTGCATCTGACCACCAGTAAACCAAATAAAACCTACCAGCAGGTCTTGGCAACAATGCTATCTATCTCCTGGAGTATAAGGTCTTGTAGAGTTCCGGCAATGTCTGCCTTCCATCACTAATTTTTCTGACCACATTTGAAACAACTGCTGACACCTGCTTTTGAGTCAGTCGCAGCGATTTAATACAGCCGGCCATCTTGAGCAAGGATGAATCATCTACCTCAAGCAGAGTTACCAGGTGATCACTAGCGATTCCCTCCTATACGACCCTCCAGCTGCATCTGGAGCGATCCCACTTGTTGCCCAAGATTGTTAGTTCAAGCACTGACCTGAGCCCTCTGGCTTCATACATTGGCGTGTTGTTGTTTAAACAGAAAAGACCTGCTGTCATCATAAATTCCACGAGGCTGTCACAGCACTATTAGTATATGAGCTGCCCGCTACGATGACCTTACTATTTATGTTGCCCACCAAGATAACCTTCTTGACCGACCTGGCAACAATGCCATGAAGTCTTCCCATATAAGCCTCGAACTCCGGCAAATTACAATTGGGGCTAATATATGCCCCTGTCAAAAGAAACCCAGACAACTCGACTGCTAGTATTCCTTCACCTCTGTAGAACAACTGCCATCCCCACATGCCACTAACGTTCTGGATGGCCACATTTCCTATAGCATCTGCACACCACTCGCTCTTAGGAGTGGTGTATCTATTGGGCTCAATGGTGACCAAAATATCAACAAGACCCCCTTGACAGCTCCCCCATTAAATCACGGGAGAGTATACTACGGTTTGCGTTTGACAGGATTATCCTAATCATGTCTGCCTTTGCCGCACATCATGCCTCCGGTGCGGTGTTTGAAACTGTTGCAATCTTAGCATTTATTCCCTCTTGACATTCTCTTATGTGATGATCTTTGCTGTCACAGTCGTAGCATAAATCTAATCTGTTTGGACCCCGGCACTCGAAGCTCCTGTGGCTCCAGTCCCAACATATATAACATTTGTTGCTATCTACTGTGATATAGGCCCGACAATGGACCCACCCATTCTTTAGAGAATTCAAGAGTAGTTTACTTTCTCTTTTTTTTTAACAGATAGCATATTCATAAATATAAACACAGGGATAAGTTGACATATTCAATTTTATAAATATCAGTCAACATGATTCATACATATGGGCACAAGACAACGATATGACAACCCATATTTGTATCTTGAAAACTCGTTCTGTTTTTGAGGGAATGGGAATATATATATGAGCACAATAAATACAGGATGTACAAAAAAGAATATTGGGATTTTAAACCTATTTAATATCTGTTAACTTTGACTTACAGTAATGAGTCGCAAATAAAATGAAAGAGTAACTCAAACAGTTTTTCCTACCAGTCTTCAATGTGAGATCTTTCACCACATGGGCCATACCTAACCAGTTGGAGAGTTTGTCCCATTCTTTGACCAACATGTATGGAGTATGGAGTAATGAAATTAATAGCTGCTTCATTCCTCTGCCTCAAGTCTAATAGATCAGAAGGTAGACATTAGACCTTTATAAAGCCACAAAGGAAAAAATCACATAGGGGTCAGATTAAGTGACCTTTGGAGGCCTCTGCAAACAAGCTGTGTCACCAGGTCAATGACAAACAATCCAGTAGTTGGAGAAAACATTCAACCGATCTTGTACAGAGTTACGCCAGAAAGGAAAAGCATCGTCTTGTTGCCAGATAAAATTCTCTGTTCATGTATGCAGCGTATCCATATAAGCAATTTATGTTATGCTTGTTTCAGTGAAAAAGAATGTCTTGTAAAATTGCTGTCAGGACATTGCACAGAAAACATTTAATTTTGGGGAGTCCCTTTTGCATTGTAAGAATTCATGGGGATTTGAACCCCCCCAGATAAGGACATTATGAGTGTTAAGTTTTCACTGAACATAAAACAATGAGGAAAAAATGTCATCATTTCAATTGTAAAGTCGGCACAGCCAGTTTAGTCTATTGACCTCAAAGCCTGTTACAGCTGTAAATAGTATGGACACACATGTAAGAGATTCCTTAAAACATTCCACACTGTCATCATCAGCATTGCTAGTTCATGGCTGGGCTTTATAACAGATGTTTTAAGACCATGCAAAAATAACCCTGACACATGGAACATTTTTTTCAGACACCTTTGGTCATCCTATACTCTTCCATTTATACAGATATCTGGTCATTCCAAACTGATTATGCCATCAATGAATGTTATTGTCACTTGGAGAATCAATTAGACTTTCTTGAGAGTACATGTTGAACTGTAACCGTAGATTCACATTTAGTAAACTGTAAAACACCAAAGGCTTTCTGTTCATTAGTTGCCATCTTTGCTTGTAGTGCTGTCAAGCAGAAAGGTGGGGAATCAATTTTTGGCCAAGCACACAACTATAACTGTCCATTTTGCTCTTTAATTCTAGCCTTAATCAACATACTACACCTTATCCAAGAGATACTATTACAAATTAAAAACTCAATATTATTTTTTTCTATATTCAGTATTTATTTGAGAATTCTACCCATGTGAATAGCAATGTTACATCTACCTGAGAAGCAGAATGCAATGATTTTATTCATATTTAAATTTATATGATTACAATCCATCTAGTGAATAATTTTTTGGAGTGCTGTCTTACAATTTTCAATTCCTTTTATATAATTATCCTCATATATGATCGTGTCATCTGTGAAAAGGAAGTGAATGAATATAATAATAGAAGATTTTGAGGCAAATAATTAATAAGGAACAAGAAAATCAAGGGACATGGGCACTTCCTGTGGCACTCTGTTCTAAATCTTGAAGTGAGAACCTAAATTCTATATGTGTATTCTTTACAAAAAATGAAATTTCAACTATCTTGTATTTACAGTTGGTAAGGAATGACTATGACTAACCAATTTTAAGCAGCTTCTCTGATACCTTACCTACTAAGTTATCATCAGTAAGAAATGTGAAACTAAATTAAATGCTTTTCTGATCACAAAAAATTGAAAATGGGATCTTTTTGTTGCCTAACCAATTTAAAATATTTTCCAAAAACCATAAAATGACTATGTTAGTCTACTTTTTTTTTTTTCAAAAAACCATTCTGAAATCTTATCAAAAGTTTCACTTTTTAATAAATATTAAAAGTCTTTTTTTTTTTAATTTTTCGTAGTTCTTTAGAAAATGTGGACAGTAACAAAATTGATCCATAATTTTGTAAGTTAAGTATCAAACCTTTTTTTTTTAAGAAGGAAATAATACAGAAATCTTAAGACAGCTGGAAAATATACCGATCTGTAAATATTTAGTAATGATATATTTGTAAGTGGGACAATAATAATATCTACAACTTCTTTTAAAATATTGGGAGTATTTATAATTATATTTCCAGCTGAAATATAACATTATGTCTTGGGCCTACTTTTAAAAAATGTAGAAATAAGTTTGCAGAATATAAAAATTGACTGTCAGATCTTTATTTGGTGTTGATAAATGTGAATATTAAGTTTTTAGTAAATTAAAAATTCTGCCACTGTTTATATTTTAATCATAATCAATTTATTCTCAAAAAAGTAAATAAGAATATTTTTTACCTGTATATCAAACCAGACAACTATTTTTGTATTAATACTTTCCATTCAAGAAAGGACCCTATCTTAGTTCAGTTAAATTACCTAACTTAACTGCTGTTAGTTATTTTTTCGCATTCCTTTCACCAAGTTTGGGAATCCTTACTAATTTGTTTTTTAGTTTTTCTTTGATTTAATTCTCATAGAATGTGTAGGCTATTTGAAATTTTATGTAATTTTTTTCTTTTTTTACAGTTTATTGGCTGGAAAACAAAATTCATTGTTTCATTATGTTCAATTGGATAAATTAGAAGATGTTATGCTTTGTCCACCAGTTGGTCGGGAGACAAATCAGCCATTATTAAATCTGGTTCTAGAGAAATTTCGTTCTTCAGCTCAAACTATACACTCACTGCTACAAAATACTGTACAATTTAAGGTACGTGACCTACTTTAATATTATATTTTTGTATAATAATTATATAGATTTTATTCTCTAGTGAGAAGAAGCTGTGTATGCATGTTTGTGTGTGTTTTCTCTAAAATGAGTGTATTATGATTTCTTGATGTACACAGTCTGTTCTACTCATTCTCATGTCTCAATTCAGATACAAAAAGGCATCAGTCAGAGTTGCTTTCTTCGTTATAGTTATGATATTCGTTATAGTCAGTCTCTATTGTAAATAGTGTGAATACTCATTTGCAGAGTATATAATCTGCATTTCATACCAATGTGAAAACAAAGTACGTTGTGTACTAATGTACTGCACTTGATTCTGTGAAAAGGTAACAGAAAACCATCTTTTACTGCTCACTTTCTCTTGGAAGGCTGGCATGGAATGCTTGTTATCTTAAGAATACGTTTGGCATTTTTTTAGTGTGATATATCTATGTTAGAGCACCTTCAATCATGCACCTACAAGACTGGTGGATCTTTTTCATTTTTATAAATTTTGCATCAATTTGATTTCTTTATAATAACACTAACGCAACAGTTTACGTAACTTTTATTTTATTGCTTTTCGTTATTCTCTATAGTTTTTTTTTTATTACAATATTTGTAAAAGACAAAATCTTTTATCTATTTGTTAATCCTTTGTTAATGACCCTATTCCCATATGTTCATAAATATTATAGGTTAATAATTTTTATAAACAACTAAAAAAATCAGCAGATGTGAGATTCATAGTTTTTTTTTTTTAGATTCCTGTAAATATTATTATAAATAAATTTTTTTAAAAATGTCTCCTTTATTGAGTCTATGTAAAAAAAATAATAAAAGCCAAAAAAAATGAACACTTATAAAAAAGTAGTTTAATAAAAACTAAGACCTCTCAGTGATAAGATTGAAATGATCACTACAATGGTTTGTCACCACTGTTGTGATGGCACATAATACAATAAATTACTTGAACCATTCAAAAATCTTTAAATGGAGTTTTTTTTTCAGAAATTTGAGGCAAGTTGGAAGCTACCATTCTTGAATTAAAGTAGGGACTCTCCTTCAAGCATCCTAATGAGGACATCAATATACTCTGTTATAAACTGCCCTTGTGAAAAGAAAGCTTACTTTAAACATCTCAGAAATTGTAGTATATATTTTTATATAACAATTTACAGCCTGATGATGGTTGTATAATTCCTCATGAGGTAGCATTTTATAATGTTGTGAAAGAAAAAGAAAATTCCAATGCAAGAATAAAATTCCAATGTCCTGTTTAATAAATCAGTGCCCATAGGTTACTATTGAAATTAATCATTGTGGGTGCAGTTTTATTCCATAATTTACATATATATTAGTGACTAATAAATGTAACAGGTTTATACCATTTAAATGTAAAAAAGTAAGTTCTTGAAATAAAAATAATACATAGCATTTATCTATGTATTTTATGTATTCTAATAATTTTCAATTATTTTTTTAATTTCTTTTAGAAGTTAAATGCTCAAGAAGTTCATGAATCCCTAATTAATAAGTCATTAGTTGCAATTAAAGAATATGGAGTATTATTTGAAGCAGAATTAGAACAAGGCAAGAAATCATCTGTGGTTTCATTAAATTTTTGGGTTGTTGGGTAAGTTATGTTAAAATTAGCTAAAAAGTAAATGTACATGTGATTGCTGTTAGATTGTATTACGTATTCATAAGAATTTATATATAAAATTATAATAAAGAAATAAATATGAATTCTCATAAAAGAATACATAAAAATTAATTGTTTGCATCAGTATGTAACTCTACACATTTTATGATAATGAATACCTGGTGTAAATTAGTTATATCAGGGATGGCAACTCTTTGCTGTGGTTCTAACGTCCTGTAATTCAGGACAAATCGAAATACAGGGTTGTCATAGACGCTTGTTGACACAGTGGGCATACTGCTGATTCAGTGACTCTAATGCAGTGGAGGTGGCTCTGGATATAGTCGTGCCCTGTCTTCATTCGAAACTGAGTAACTGCTTCACCCCTTGGAAGATCTACTGGCACTCATACCTTTTCGTCAAGTAATGATGCCCATTGCTTTTCCTTTAACTCTAGCCACCATTTCTGCTCTAACTCTCCCATGATTGATGATTTGATTAATTTGCTTGCCATCACAAAAGGTGTTAGCTTATCAGGCTTTTACTTTCTGGCACAGCCAGAAGAGTTCCTTTGGGAACTCTTCTGGAATATTCTCTTTATTAATATTTAGAAGTTAATTAATATTCTCTTTTATTCACATTATGCTCAATATCTGCAAGTTGAAAAATCATTTTCAACTTGAACAAAGCAACATCAAAAAATTACCTAATTAATTATAAAAAAAGATGTGATAGAATCTGTTTACTTATTAAGATGCAATATGTTAAGTGTTATGATATACTTATAAAAAATAATTAAAAAACAAATCATAATTCTGAAGGCACTGATAAAAATTATATTTATGAACACTTTGAATAGAGATGTAGAAAATTCAGCCTTTTTAAATGTTTTTTAAGTTATTATTAAAAAAAAAAAATTAACAGTAAATTGCTTTTAGAAAATCTTTTAATTTTACTTTAATAAACTGGTGGGAAGATTTTTTTAAAATGGTTTAGTAACTTCTTATTTATTTATTTATCATACTGTATATAGAAGTGCTGTGTCTAAAATATTATAACTAAATATTTAAACAGTTATAATAGCAGAGTATTTATATATTTATGTAGATATGATTACAAATTTAGTGTAGCAGATTGACATCCAATTTTTAAAATTGGTTACAGAAACATAATCGACCATTTTCTCATAAACCAAAGTATCTTGAGTTACATGAAAGCAGTAGTTCTATACTTTTGTTTTAGAGATATCTAATTTTTTTAAGTATAAGTGGCTTTCTTTTAAACAAAGAATGCGTTTTTATAAATTTAACTGCGTAGATAAGTTAATATGTTTAATTTTCTAAATGTTGGACTACATAAGTATAAATTATTATACTTATGTCAACCAAATAGTGATTTGAACAGCCCAATTTTATATCTTGAATGACCTAAGTGAATAAGCTGGCTTTTCTAATTATAAAAATCAAATTTTTAACCAGAAACTGTCTCTTGCTGAGCAAACTTGGTATATTGCTGTGATGGATTATCCACATGTCAAGTCATACTTCATATATTTTCCTCTCAACAGACCCTCTTTATCTTTTCATTACCCTCTAATTACATACTTGTCTAGATGTTATGAAATTTCACACTTAGTTCAAATTTGTATACAATGTGGGGTTTTTTGGCTTCTGGGGGTCTTTTTTCATATCCTTTGCCCATTTTTGAATTTCTGTGCTACTCAAAGACAATTGACTTATCAGAGAATCTGCACCATATCCCATTTTGACCAGAATAACAATGTTTCAGCTGATCTTCACACAAAATTTTATGTTACCTCTACTACTGTAAATTTTAATTACTCATTTTTATACCAAAGTCTACATGCAATGCTTTATTGTTTTTACAATAGCCAATTAATAGCTACATAATTCACAGTAGCTACACTACATTCATCAAAAACTACATACAGTAGTAATCTATTATAACAACATTAGCTACATTAATAACCAATCTATAGGCTTTATTAGTTTAGATCTATGGACATATTAATTAAAACATATGCAAACACCATTGTTCAAGTGTTTCCAATCAAATCACTGCAAAAATAACACTACTTAGCTGTTTCAAAAATTAAATAATTATACCTTTGTACAACATGCTCACCAAAGGTAATATATTTTCTAAAGTTTGTAAAACATGGTGTACATAAATTTTTACTAACCATTCATTCTTTATTAAATACCTTTTAGCTTCTAGTACTCTTCAGGCAAAGAAGAATACTAGAAGTTTGCCCCATACAATAAAAGGGCTTAATCTTTTTCTTTCATCGAGTTAAGCATAGAATTAAAAAAAAAGATGTTCTTGTAGACTTATGTGTTGATAGTAATTTAAAAAAATATCAAATCAATGATACACAACCAGATATAGCTCAACTTGTAACTTTTTCATCTAAGAGTGACAGTTACTGTACAAAATGAGATTTCTTCACTGTTTTGTATACATCTTTTACAAACTTACATTTTTAAAGAAATAAGGCAATCTCTCATTGCTCATAATATACTGGAATCAGTCTAATAGGCCTGTGCAATGTGACTCAAGACTTGATTTAGTAATTTATTTACTTTTGTTATTTAATCGCCTCATTTACTTGTACAACCTGTAGATCATAGGCCTTGAAATGTAGACTCCTTAGAACATATCAGTATTGATTCTGATGATGTACACCTCTAACAATTAACATGTGTATTCCTTTGAAATTTGTGTGTTTTTTGGCTAAAGATCTTAGTATTTTCCAGTATGTAAACTAAACTGCAGGAGGTATATGCTTTAGGTTATGTGTAAAACTTCTAAAATACCATTAGCTCTCTGGTTATGATGGTTTATCCCCCAATGGTTTTAATTTTTATTATTGAATCTGTTATCATATATACTTACATTTTCATGTCATTTTTTTCTGTCAATTATTATCATCTTCATGGTGCAGTACAGCACTGTTCATTGAACGCAACATTCAGTTCAATCCGTTAAGTGAGGATGATGAGAAGTATAAGAAATCCTGATCAGAAAAAGTTGACTAAAGAAAGATAACTCGCCAAGAGGGAGACATTAATAGTATTTCATTTATTACATTCCAAGTTATCAGAATATCACAGTGACACATGCAAACATGAGATTGATACTTTTTCATGTGCCACTCTGTGTTACCTCTGCCCATTGTGAGTAGATTGTTATGGTTGCTTTTAACTTTTTAGCTGTTACAAAACTCATTCTGACATAATGCACATTATTGATTTATCTTTATCTTTACATAAAATATTTGTCCTAATATTAATAATTTATATTTCAGGCGTCTGTTCTTCATGCCTAATGCAAAAGAAGTTTATGTTTGTTATGAAGAGTCAGCTCCACAAAATATGGTTGAAATTGCATTCAGGCTTGCTCTAAGTGCTTCGGGTTAATTGTTTTATTGTATTTTAACTAATTTCTGCTGCTTTATAATTGAAGTGTAAGGTGTATTAAGAAATTTATTTTTTTATTATCATAATTTCCTTGCTTTATTGCTTTAAACTATTCTTCATTACTGAAATTAAGATTTTAAGTAATCTTTTATTATTTAATTTTAATTTCAAGATTTGAGATCTCATAATATACTTCAAGACCATTTATAGTTAGTTGGTCTTTTACATAAGATAACAGCCCCTTACTGAATAGATGCAATATATTAGCGATTATATATAAGGGATGCAGTATATAATGTACCTTTTCACAACTGAAAAGTTACATTAGCTTGGTGGCTATGTATCCATTTTTCTTAATGGCGGTGATAAATGTAAAGCACCTTAGGAACTACAGTCAGAAGCTTTCTCTGTGAGTATTACAGTTGGTCACTGCAATGAACAGATTATCTGAACCGCTTGTAAAACTGAATTTCAACCAATTTTCAGTTTGCTTGATATATTTATGCAGAAAACTACTTTTGTCTCATTGAAGAAGATATTTGAAAACACTTCACACTTTCCCTTCTATGTATGGTGTGGGATGCTTGTTATTCTTTAATATGAGTAGGCCACCTTCAGTTGCATTTTCAATCTTGGGTCACCCCTCCTGTTCACATTGTCACCTCAACTGTGAAAACACCTGAAAGATTGACAGTTATCTTGACAAGTCTCATCTCAGACAATCAGTTCCGTTATAGTAGCCTTTCCATTTTTCTAGGTTTAGTCTAGATATGAAGATTCTTGAAATTGTGCCTTATAAAGATTGTAAGAGTATGTTTCTTTTTTTATCCTACTTATATTCAAGTATAAAATGTATATTCCTATGTACATTTTAGTAAGTGCCTCAGTTTACAAATAAATAAAAATTATTTGTGTTATTTAAATTAAGACCGATCAAAACGGACAAATATCTGATATCCCTGTTGAATAATTCCAGCTTTAATGATTGTCTCGTTGTTAAAGATTAGAAATTGTTTTTTTTGTTACTTTTTTGGGGGTCTTACATGAGCACCATTTTTAATGTTTTTGTTATTTAATAACAAATGATTTTACTTACCTCTTTAGCTGTATTTGAAAGTCAGGACTGTATTTTACAATGTTATTGAAGATGGCATTAAACAGATCATCATCTCTGATGGCTTATTCCTTAATTAACTGAGACAAATAACTTATAACATACCTAGTATCCTGCAGTGCAATTTATTGTGACATTTCAATGATTCCTAAAAG
This sequence comes from Lycorma delicatula, assembly GCF_047948215.1. Classification (NCBI taxonomy): domain Eukaryota; kingdom Metazoa; phylum Arthropoda; class Insecta; order Hemiptera; family Fulgoridae; genus Lycorma; species Lycorma delicatula. The sequence goes on from NC_134456.1 coordinate 2,864,204, forward strand.
CTTCCCATCATCTTCCAGATCTACAAAATGGTAAGTACCATACACCTTAAAACGTTTGAAATCATTTGCCTCCAAAAATATAGTTTGATATGTGTGCCAAGAGCTGGTATATAATGTAGCGCCCAGTGTTTCTCAACCTGAGGGCATGAGCATATCGAAAAGAAAATATTGTTAAAAAAATTTATTAATTCTCCTGAAAGGAAAGCAAAACAAAACACATTCTGTCATAATAAATAAAAATACACATTTACACTGATATAATACACTTATAAATAGGATTGTATCAGAACTACACAATGTATTAATAATTAACTTAATGATTCCCTTCGGCTTGTCTTGCAGAGCAAAGTTTTTTGAAGGAACAAAGGATGGAAGGAAGGACACTCTGACTTCTTTTTCTACATTTAGCTTAAATCTATATTATGTCTTCAAAGCAGCCATCACAGAAAATCTGATTTTGCAAAGGTAGGATGTTGAAAATGGTAATAGTATTCGAAATGCTCTTGTTTTCAATACAGAAAACTCATCATCCACCTCTGCCCAAAATTCAAAGGATGATTTATTACTGTCTTTTGATTTCACCACCTGCTGTGAACTCTATGAAGATTTCTTCTTTGGTAATTGAGAACCCTTTGGGAGTATTTTGAAATGGATCCCTAACCCACTCATAACTTGCTACCAAGTTGTCAGCAAAAACCTTTTTAAAATTCTTTGCCAGCATGGCTAATTGATTTTCAGTGGTTACAAAAACAACTTTCACTTGTTCTTCAACCTTGTAATTTTTAAAATACTCATCCACGTTTGCAAACATTTCTAGGTTTTTTTACTTTAAATTTCTGCTCCATAATTCCAATTTTCTACAAAAAGCATTAACTTTACCACTCGTATCGAACACATGTCTATTTGCTTGTTGGAGTTGAAGATGTAAGGTATTTAATTTCATGAATATGTCCTCCAAGTCCTATTTCATCACAAATAAACCACCTTGAAACTTCTCAGCTTCCAGTCTGTTTTCCTCTTAATTCATTATCACTTAATAATTCATTAACCATTGCAAAGATTTCCCACGTGATAACCATCTTGCCTCACAATAAAATAGTAACGGTGAATGTATTGCACCCATGTCTTTACAAAGTGCAAAAAAGATTTTTGATTTTTGATTTTAGGGGTCTCATTTTTGTATAATTTACTATGGTTACAACCATCGTTAGCACAATATTCAGACCGGGACTCATTTCTTTAGAAGCTTCTCTGTGGATCATGCAATTTGTCCTTACATACTGTATTTATTTTTGTTTCATAAATGCTTGTATACTTAGGAATCTTCCAGACATTAAATGAGCACCATTTGTGCATATTCCAACACAATTTTTCCATTCTGTTTGCCTCATTTATAAAATTATTTAAGATAGAAAATAATGCAAATGCTGTTGCCTTGAGTTCTTTAGATTTCCTCAAAACTACTTCTTCTACTATTGACTTACAAACATAAGCAAAATCCAAACATAAGCAATGAAATAAGCATCTTTATTGCTATCTGTTGCCTCATAAAGCTGAATTGAAAACAATTTGTTATGCAACTACCCGAAAAACTGATGCTGAACATCTTCAGCTACATTACCGGTTCAACAAGTAACAGTATCATTTGTTAGAGGTATGGACTGCAATTGTTTGGTAAAATTATCTCCAATCATAGTTTCTACAATCTCATTTGCAGCTGGTAAATAAAATAAGCTCTTCACCAATGGTGAGGCTTTTTACATCTGACTATTTTATATGAAACTTTGTAAGAGGCAATTAAAGCTTTTTTATTCACCGACAAAGTTTTTTTTATAAAAATTATGTTTGCTTTTCATATGATTTTAATTTTAATTCCAAGAATTCGTAGGGTTTGTGATGTATTTACTATGATACGTTTACAAATGTCGTTAAGTTTATTAGGTTCCATAATGTCTGCTGTCAAAATTTTTGAGCAAATGACACACAGGAGCCTTTCTTCTTTATTTACTTCAAGTATTCTTGACAATATTTTTTTGATTTAATTTTCGGACCATGCTCATCTGTGTACTTGTTGATGACACACTATCATCTAGTGCTTACTTATGCCCACTTAAAAATTTATCCATGATTCTGTGTAAATCTACCGCCATTAATATTTTATACCATGTATTGCAATTATCACGCAAATTACAATATACGCATTCATGATAGATTCGATAGTAATAGAAGGGTCGACTCGACTGAGACTGCCTGGAATTGAACTAGGTGCAGCATTTATACACGTTTGCACAGACATTCTAGAATGTTTGAGACAAATCAGAACTTCTCACAAAGCCGTAAGTATGTCCAATATGGTGGACATAAGACAGAGAGCAATAGAGAGGCATCAATTCTGGTTTTGTCAATGCAGCGGATCGGTGTTGCGAAGTATCAATAAATTTACTTATTCTTGGTAATTTTTAAGCTTTTAATTAAGGCCATAGTGTTGTTTTAGCATAAAAATTCATACATTGTTATTGTATTGTTATTATTGTACGATAAAAATTAGGTCACAAGTACTTAAAGGTTGAGAAACGCTGATGTAGTCCCTTTTACATGCTTTATGATTTCTGACCTTAAAGGTTCAAATGATCAGTCAGGGACTTCAACAAGAATTCATTCACCAGTTTGCCAACAAAAACAGCCGAACAACTAGTACGGCAGGTGACCGCAATGATTTTTGCTTTATGAAAATAGTGTCTCACAAATTTCCACACCGCTAATTTCATTTTTCAATTATTTGCATATTCAACTTGATCAGTGCAAATTTCCGTGTATAATTGCTGTAGTCAATTACAATGTTGAACAACATAGGTAGCTATAATTATATCTTGCAAACCCATGAATAAATAAAATTATTATGGTCATGAAAGAAATTAGGAACTGGTCAGACAATTACTGACTCACATATCCTCTTTCATCAGGATGTCGTCCATTTGTTGCAATATCATACAACTCCTTTGTTGTAATATAATGAAATTATGTGGTTATCTTTACTAAAATCATTCCAAAGGGAAAATACCTTTATTCTGAAGAAATACAACTGCTTCTTCCTCATTCCCTGTCAAGCTTCTGATTTTCATTGTACCATTGGTGTAAACCATTCAGTAGCTCAAGCACAAATAAAATCATTTTACAGGACTCAAACGCTAACGTGATACACAATCATCAGTGTAAAACATTAGAGTGGCAGCCATACACAATGTAAGACTTTTTTGCCATAAATTCAGGCAAATGTGTGCATTTCGTTCTCTTCAGAGTCTGTTCACTTTGTTTATGTTTACTCAGATTCAGGAATATAATCTGACTAGATTTTTAAAAAAAATTATATTTTCTTTTTTGTTAGATCACTCTCGTATTTGCCCACCTCTATGTGGGTGGAATGAATTCCATGTGGATGGCAATCTGGCATATATCGATTTCCATCATCCTTGGAAAGAGTCAAAAGATTTGGAAAGCTGTTGTCATAATATTAGCATTTAGAATGACTTTTAGCATATTGACTCAAAATTACTATAACAGCAGTCAGAATTATATCTTTGTTAATATTTTCTGAGATATTGAAGAAAGATTGAGAAAAATGTTTCAAAATGAAAATTTCAGATTAGATGCATATGGTAAGTGTAATCTAATATCTTAAAAATAGTAAAAATTGAGCTCCTTAAAGTTAAAACTATTTCAAACTGCTGAAGTCTGATATTATATAATATTATATTATATTATTTTTATATTGTTAATTTTAAAGTATTTTAGTTAAATAAAAAATTATGTTTTCTATTTCCTTAGCTTTCAGTTCTGATCCTAGAACTATGTTTGTCATTCTTGTTTTGTAAATTTTATTTATACAAACTCATAATTTCAGAATTATGTTCACACTGAATTTCTTATTAAAAATATTGCTTTGAGACTTTCAATTAAAAATTACAAAAATAGTCTTTAAAAAAGTGTTTATAAAAAGTATTTTAATTCTTCCAAATTAACTTAAAAATCATTAATTACATTTGTAACCTATTGTTTAATACTTAACAACTGGAATATGTATCGAATAATAATAACATTAAAATTAACTTTAATTATAACGTACGGTAATTTATATTACAATATCTAACTGAGAAAAAATTATACAATAATAAATAGGGTCTTTTTTGCTTATTGCTTGAATTTTTTTTAGGATGTCATTTTTATATAGTTTTTAATGAATGTAAAAAATGTATTTTTCTTTGTTTCATGGAAGAATTCCTTAAATTGTATCACTGTAGATAACTTAAAATGTTAAATTCCAAAGTAAGTATGTCTGAGGATATACAAAATATTATGAATTAAAAATTAAATTTTTTTATCATTGTATATGTAGTCCATGAAATTTAATTGAGCTGAGTTCATATTTTTAAAGAGGTAAGCTTAATAACACAGTTAATACTCAACAATTTGCATAAATTTAGGCTTTATGACATTGAATTTTATTTTGAATTATTCAATAGTGACAATATATATATATATATATTATATATATATATATATATATATATAGTTATACCTGTTTTAATTTGCTTGTTCCTGACTTTACTTTGTTTTCTATTATATCTCCTGTAACAAAGTCTGTTAGATCATGTTTTCTTAGGTGGTCTTACATAATGATGGATAAAACCCCGCAAGATAACTATTTTAATATATTGAATATTATTGATTCTTCAGCTCAAATTAGTTCCATTTATGGATATATAACTCTGTTTTTAAACTTAAAAGTTTTGTTAATTGATTGGTAATATCACTTTCTTTAAGTTGTTTATAAGAACAGTTGTGTAATGTATGTATTATATAGTACATTTTTTTTTAGAGAAGGGATAAACTTATGTTACTATATAAAATGGGAATTGTTATCTACTTAACCTTATTTTTTAAATTTGTAATTGTTATAAAGAAAATATTTTGATAGGTTTTGTAATATTTATGTTTATTGTGTTAAGAGTAATTGTATGTTATCTACTTACGGTTTAGATGTCATGTAAAACCACAAAGTTATATTTTATTGGCTAATTTGTAAGTTTTAAAGTACAAGGGGTAGTTGATAAGTAATGCACAGTCATACTTTATAGGAGAACAAACAATGTAGAGCGGTACATCCTCCATCTTACAGCTGTATTCTCTACTACAAATTACAGTTTCATTGAATTCCATTCTCTTGTTCTTTAACAGGAATTCATTCTGTTATCAAAAAATATGAATGTCCTCCAATGTATAAAAAAACATGCAGTGATTGACTTTTAACAGTCGTAAAAAAGTATATATGATATTTATTGTTATTTACAAGTTGTTGTAAACAAAAATGGATAAAATACGTAATAAAAGTGCTGGTCAAACAACTATGAATACATGGAAAGTAAAGTTTTGTCCCTCAGAAGCTGATAAAGTGAAGAAACTTCTCTTAACAGTTAGTTTTATGGGATGCAAAAACATGTTTATGTGGTAGAGTACCAGAAAGCTGGGACAATTGTGAATTCTGAGCAGTACATAAACGTTAAAATATTTCAGAAAATGCGTGTATTAAATTCAAAAGTTTATCGAGTCATCTTGGTTTATTTCTACAGAACATAATAATATGATTTTTATCGAGATATTTTTATTTTATTTTCTTGAATTTTTTTTTTTTTTAATTCATAACCTGTTAGTAATTTATAATACATTTTTCAAACATGGCATCGTCAGTAAAATATTATAAATATAATATTAAAAACAGGTTACCAATATATATAATAAAGTATTTTCAGCTATTCTGCCATCTTCAACAGGAATTTATAATAATTTAGAATTAAAAAATATAAAATTCGCTCGACAGAATTAGAGACAACAATTTATCATTATAAGAAAAAAATTTTCAAAATGTTAAAGTCGTAAGTTAAATTAATTATGCCCGTTTTGTAAGATTGTCGCAATTATTATAATGCAATGTATCTGATACATAATGTATTATACTTGTCACAGATAATAATAAAAATAAATAAAATGTGTTATGATTCTGAATATGTTCATTAACCATGACATCAAATAAGCTGCTGGTATATAACATGTTTGAAAATGTTATCATTAAAATTACTACCATTTAAAATTTTCTTTTATTCATTTTAGTACTGGTATATTTCAGTATTGGTAACTTCAGTATATTATATTAACCCTTTTAACCAAATGCAAGTGCTAAAACATATCTGAAAATTTTATTTTGTTTTTATAAACATACAGCGAAAATTTTTAGTTCTGATTATATTATGTGTAAAAATGTTGAATGGATGAAATATGTCACAAAAAATTCTAGAATTTAAAAAAAAAAATTTATCATATTTATCTACTTGATACAAATATATTCTAAGATTTAAACAATTACATTAATTTCAATGTTTACATTGTATTAAATATTATTGTTTTATTTATTTTTAACGTTTTTTTTTTTTACATATGATAGGTGTTTTGATTAGTCTCTACAAAAATGAAAAAAAATATATAAATTTTTGGGAAAAATTTTTTTATTCTATAATATAATCTTTCAAGTCTATATACTTAGTCCAATGATGCTCTCATTGTTTACTCTATCCTTATAGAACAATTTATCCAGCTCTTCAAAACAAATGTTTCTGCAAAACTTAATATAACTTAAAAATCTTTCCATTTAGCCGCTTCATATTTGGAAACTGTTAGTAATTCTAAGGTGCTAAGTCTGATAAGTAGGCAGATATAGAAGAATTTTGCAGCATAATTATAACAATTTTGCTATCAAAGTTGCAGAAGAGAGGCTGTATTATGGGTGCTCTCTCTTGCACACTCTCTCCCTCCCTCCATCCCTCTCTCGCCACCCCTAGAAGAGAGGCTGCAATCATATGGATGAATTGTAAAAACTGCTTCATTTTTGTGAAATTTGGTAGCTTTCTCGTTATGTTCTTATTTAAATTAATCAACAAAGATGCATAATGTTCTTATTTAGATCAATCAACAAAGATGCATAATATTGCCCATTTATCATTTTACCCTTTTCCCAGAGTCAGTGAAGATTGTGCCACAAGAATCCCAAAAGACGGTGGGATGTTCCATATCATTTTCTACTGGTGGAACAATCTTCACCTACTTTGGTACTGCGCAACCCACTGTTTTGACTGACTTTTCTAGTTTGTATACAGTAATTATCAAATGTTATAAAAGATTACGTTTTTTTAAAAAAAGCTACAAACTGCGCTTAGAAATGGTTACTTGTTCCCACTTTCGGTCAACCATGAGCAAACATGGCACTCGTCTTACAAATAATTTTCACTTATAGAAATATTTGTGTAAAATATAATGCACCCTTATATTTGTGATGCCTATAATCTTACCAATTTCACACTCTTTCAGTTTTCTAATCTCCATCAGTATAACAAGGATTTTTTTCAATATTTTCTAGTTGTAAACTTAGCTGACCATCAAGAATGTTCAACATTCTTTGTGCTCATGTGATCACTCTGAAAATAACCAAAACATTCTAATGAATTGAGCTGACTCGCCATAATATTTATTCAGCTCAGCTTTAGTTTCCTGTGCCATTCTGCATTTAAAAAAGTAATCTTTAATTACCACATGTAATTCTATTTCATCCATTTTTCACAAACCAAAATACTTAATTGACTGAAACGTTTGTCAACAACAAAACTATGCATTTATGTTTGATTGAAACTTGGTGTATGCTCCTACTGGAAACTAAGATTGACCTCAATTGTGTACTATGAGTGCTATCTTTTACTTTAATTTCAACAAATAATTTAAACAGATTAAAATAAAATTCTGATGAATATAATTTATCTACAAGCTTGTAATTTGTACTTTTTTGTTTTATAATTTGATTTTTGTTTTAACAGAAACTGATACTATAAATATTATTATAGTTTCAAATAAGTAATAAATAGTTAAATAAATTTGTATTGAATATTCAGTGATGTCGTCCAATAATAAATAAGTTAATATGTAAAAATAGGCAGGATTGTATAGTCCTTTCAGGTGACTTGGTAGACATTTTATTTTTTATAGTTTGCTTTGAGCAGTTATCCAGTGATTAATAAAAAATTTATGCCAGATGATTTTATATATTTATTAGTATTATAATCAGTATTATTATTTTATGAGCTGGTATATTTTAAGTTTTTCTATATAGATTTAAGAGGTTTTTTTCTTCTATATATTTTATTAAAAAAAAGTTTATTTATTTCTTATTAATTTGCAACAGTATTATATTTTATTAACAAAAGTAATAAATTTTTTCTTTATGTAGATGTTGATTTTTTTTATATTAAAATTATTTTGTATATTAATTTTATAAACACTATTTATCTTGTTTTTTGTTTCTACACAATACTTTTATATTTTACTGCAGTAAACACTTAAACAATATACCAATCATCATGTATTCTGCCCATTAGCAGGTTCCTGACACCACTGACAGCTCCAGTTCTTTTTATCCCTAGCCAGCTCTTTGGTATCTTTGTGACTTCCATTCTTGATATCATCTTCAATCTTTTCTTTCTCTTCTCCTTTTCCCATTCAAAATACCTTCAATCATGGTTGTTAATATAACCTTTTCCTCTTAATATATAAGACCAGTATATTAAGGGCAATATATAAATATGATATGATACATATGTAATGTGATGATGTGATGATTAATTGAAGGGCAATATATTGCCCTTTTTTTTTAATTGTTTCCAACAGTGTTTTTTCTTACCCTTTTCAATACATTCTCGTTACTAACTCTTTCTAGCCACTTAATCTTCTCCATTCTTCTTTACACCCGCATCTCCATGCTTGTATCTTATCCTTATCTCTCTTACCCACAGTCCACGCTTCCCATCCATATAAAAGCACGCTTCCATACATAATCTAAGTCTATTTTGCTACAAAGCAGTTTCTTCTTCTCATTAAAGGCCTCCTTTACCATGGCTATTCTTGACTTAACTTCTGTATATAGAAGTTAATTGGAGAAGTTATAACTTCTCCAATTATCATTTAACATGCTTCCCAAATATCTGTATTACAATTTACTGTAAGGAAAAAAGATTGTAAAGGTCTGCAAATTTAATTAAAAATAATAATAATCATAATTATTATTATATGATGCAATAGCCCTTAATTTGTATAAGTTGTGACAGATATGTAGAGAGAACACTGGTTACATTCTCATCTGTCCTCCAATTATGCAGATCCTCACCTGCACTTCTTTTGAAGTAAGATTCATCAGTAACCAATAAACGACTAAGGAAATTGGGATTGTTTATAAAATAACTGACCAAAAATTTATCTGTGTATTTGCAATATGAAGGTAATATGTCTTGTACATTTCCATTATGACAATGGTATAATTAATTGTTGCTCCCATAATGTTCACCAAATGCTTGGTTATAAAACATTTAAATGACATGACAACTTTCTGGTATTTGTAGTAGTAGGCAATTTTGCTATTTTTTTTGTCTTCAGTCATTTGACTGGTTTGATGTAGCTCTCCAAGATTCCCTATCTAGTGCTAGTCGTTTCATTTCAGTATACCCTCTAATCCTACATCCCTAACAATTTGTTTTACATATTCCAAACGTGGCCTGCCTACACAATTTTTCCCTTCTACCTGTCCTTCCAATATTAAAGCGACTATTCCAGGATGCCTTAGTATGTGGCCTATAAGTCTGTCTTTTCTTTTAACTATATTTTTCCAAATGCTTCTTTCTTCATCTATTTGCCACAATACCTATTCACTTGTCACTTTATCCACCCATCTGATTTGTAACATTCTCCTATAGCACCGCATTTCAAAAGCTTCTAATCTTTTCTTCTCAGATACTCTGATCGTCCAAGTTTCACTTCCATATAAAGCGACACTCCAAACATACACTTTCAAAAATCTTTTCCTGACATTTTAATTAATTTTTGATGTAAACAAATTATATTTCTTACTGAAGGCTCGTTTAGCTTGTGCTATTCGGCATTTTATATCGATTCTGCTTCATCCATCTTTAGTAATTCTACTTTCCAGATAACAAAATTCTTCTACCTCCATAATCTTTTCTCCTCCTATTTTCACATTCAGCGGTCCATCTTTGTTATTTGTACTACATTTCATTACTTTTGTTTTGTTCTTGTTTATTTTCACGCGATAGTTCTTGCGTAGGACTTCATCTATGCCGTTCATTGTTTCTTCTAAATCCTTTTTACTCTCGGCTAGAATTACTATATCATCAGCAAATCGTAGCATCTTTATCTTTTCACCTTGTACTGTTACTCCGAATCTAAATTGTTCTTTAACATCATTAACTGCTAGTTCCATGTAAAGATTAAAAAGTAATGGAGATAGGGAACATCCTTGTCGGACTCCCTTTCTTATTACGGCTTCATTCTTATGCTCTTCAATTGTTACTGTTGCTGTTTGGTTCCTGTACATGTTAGCAATTGTTCTTCTATCTCTGTATTTGAACCCTAATTTTTTTAAAATGCTGAACATTTTATTCCAGTCTACATTATCGGAAGCCTTTTCTAGGTCTATAAACGCCAAGTATGTCGGTTTGTTTTTCTTTAATCTTCCTTCTACTATTAATCTGAGGCCTAAAATTGCTTCCCTTGTCCCTATACTTTTCCTGAAATCAAATTGGTCTTCTCCTAACAATTCCTCCACTGTCCTCTCAATTCTTCTGTATAGTAATTATGCAACATAATTAAATGGTAATTTAATAAAAATGGTTTTTTTTTTAATATAAATGGTAATTTTGCAACAGTGAATATTTACAATTCTTATGAATCACTGGTGAACGTGAACAGTATCTATTACTTTTGATTTCAGCAAAACTGTATATCTTAGAAGTATCTCTACAGCTTCAAATGTTTTATGTTATGGTATTCTTTGATTTAGATGTTGTCACAGTATTCTTGAATGCCACACGGTTATTACTTATTTTACAATAAATTAATAATATATTTGTTAATTTTCCCAAAAATACAAATTTTTGTTATCTCATGTTATGAATAATAGTAGTTTAAACTACTTTTAAAATTTTTAACAGCATTACAATATTATTTATACAAAAACCTTTGCATCTTCCAAACTATCCTTGTTTTTGTAAAATATTTTTCGGGTGAAAGCATGCTGTTGACTATTCCACTTCTCCATTTGACTGATCACCTTGTTCAATACACAAGATTTTATTGTTAATCAGCTTTTACCAACTCATAAAATAGGAAAAATGTAAGATATTTAATTTGTTTTAGAAGTTATTTTTACTTATTTATTTTAGATCACAAAGATTTTTGTTCTGTTTAAAGTTATGTTTTTTCTAACATAATTTAAATCAAATTTTTTTAATTTAAAAATTGACAATTTTTATAATCATAGGATATGATGACACCATGTAGTGACCATGCATTCAATTTCACCAGTTATTATTAGTGTAGTGAATGCCATGAAAGTTGATTCATGTGCTTATTAAGAAATACAAAACTTCAGTAGATATATTCCTGTAAATTGTTTAAAACTTTAAAGTAATCTTAATATATCATTCTTACTTGAATTATTTCTTGTGTGGAAAGTAGGTTTTTAAGAGTATTTTGAAAATGTTAACTTTCGTCATTTACTAAATAAAAATGGTTCAGTTAAGAATGTATGATTTGTGCATACATTAATGCACAGTTTTCTATAGTATTCTCCTTAAATGATAGTTAGGGTGCAGCAACTTGCAGCGTCACCACTTAATTGCTGGGGTTTAACTGACAAACTTACATGAATCCAACTGACTGGACAAAGGCCCATGAAACTGGAAGACTAGTGAAAAATATGAATATGAATTTGAAAAAGAATTACATTGTACTGTTCAGAAAATAACTGAACTTTATTTTTTAATTTCTATTATTAAATTTACCGATTATTGGTCCTTGTCACCTTCAAAGTACTACCAACCCCTACTCACACACTTTTTCCAGCCGTGTTTCCACTTCGCAAAGCAGTCCTGAATAGCCTCATTTGAAATGGTCTTTTAGGTCTGTGATGAATTTGCTTTAATGTCGTCAATAACGGCATCCTTTCATCACAGATTTTAATTTTAGGAGCCAGGTCTGGCGAGTAGTGAGGCTGAGGGAGGACAGTCATCTGGTTTTGGTACAAAACTGATGAATTGACAAAGCTGAGTGTGCAGGCGCATTGTAATGAAGGAACTATGAGTTGTCTCGCCACATCTCTGGTCTCTTTTTGCAGATTTTTTCACATAACTACCTGATAACAAATGCCTTCATATTAGGCACAGTTCACTGTTCCACCTTGAGGCAAGAATTCAAAATCCACAATTCCATTAAAATCAAAAAAAACAGAGACCACTTTCACATCACTTTCACATTTGATCGAGGCAGATGTGCTTTCTTAGGGCATAAACCCAGCTTTCATCTCCTATTATGATCCTTTGCATGAATGTTCCAACATCATTGGCTTGTTAAAAAAGTTGCTAACAAACATCCACTCAAAGATCTTTCTGCTGTTCGGTCATCAAACAAAGAACAAACTTTGCTTCAACTCTATGTATGTTCAATTTTTCAGTCAAGATGTCATGGTAGATCCAATTAAGATGCTAAACCTCTTCTGCAAGTTCCCTGACAGTCAATCAGCGATTTGCACACACCAGATTGTTCATTTTCTGAACACTGGTGTCATCAGTTAAAGTCAAAGGCCTTCCTGGTCGAAGGTCATCTTTAATTGACTGACGACCACTTTTAAATCATGAAAACCATTTGTAACATTGCATACCACCCAGAGCATCATCTCCATAAGCTTGTTTCAAGAGTTTAAATGTTTTTGTGTAAGTTTTCCCGTTTCACGCAAAATTTTAAATTGTATCGTTGCTCCTGATAATCGCACATTATAAAAATTGTTACTAACACTTAAACATGTTACACTCAAATAACAATAACACGAAAACTAAATGAGATATCAACAACCAAAGAACATGTGGTTACAAATGAGGTTATGCGAAACACAATGCTGCCAATCCCATGTCACTAAACATCTCCGTTGATGTGTAATTAAAAATGTTTAGTTATTTTCTGAACAAACGTAGTATATTTAGTAGTAGGGAAGAAATAAATGTACTAAACTTTTAGGGAAATTGTTCTTTTTTATAGTGTAATATGTTTAATAGTGGTGGATCAAGATTAAATATAATAATAATAATAGTAAGTATAAAATATAATTCTTATTGATGATTCAGAAACCCAGCATATAGGACTTTATGGATGCTGTCCTCCAGTAATGATCTAAATATTGATATGAAAATAAGAATACACAAATTAAAAAGGTTAAAATTACATTTTAAAAACTGTACCAGAAATTTCTAAAAACATGAAAATGACCCAGAATTTACTGAAACATTTGGATTTGAAAATTATAATTAAATTTTAATTACAAGAAAAGGATATAAACTCATATAAAGAAACATATTTATAGCAAGGAAAGTTAGCAGTTAAATGAATCATTATTTCTTTATTTCTAAACAAAAAATGAAAAGCCCAAAAAATGACAAAATTATACATTTTTCTGCATAATGAGCAATTACTCAAACACCTCCTTGTTAGCTACAGCAAACTTGAATTTGAAAATCAGTCCAAGGGTTCAGCAGTTATTAACATTTAAACTTTTAATAGAAACAACAAAGTATTTGATCTAATAAGTTCTTCATTATAAAAAAAAATATTTTAAAATTATCAATTTTAAGTCATAATACAAATAGTTATTTATGTTTAGAGTAAGAATTTTGAAAGTATAGACCTCATACAGCTAAAAAATCATAAAAAAATGTGTTAGCTTTCCTTCTTTATGCTCTCCTGTAAAATAAGCTAACGAATTATGTTCTGAGCCAACAATACCCTCTTTTGTTAGCTAATTAGTGTTAATCATCTTTATCAATCTTCCATACCAAAATAAAAAATAATTTATTATTATTTAAGTCAATACTCATTGATTGACAAAGTAAGAAAAAAGGATTACAAAATTACAATATCTTAGAAAAAAAAAACAATATAGTAATATAATAAAACAAATATTAGTTTTCATGACTGCTTCAAAATAAAATTTTCCAGTTTGAAAATGGTCAATTATTTTATCTATAAAGCTGTATTTAAAAACACATTTGATCACAATTTCAAACGGCCTGTACAAAATTTGAATTTTTTGCAACTTCCTCTTTCATTTAATATTAGAACGATAGGGAAAATGATCAATACTTATTATTTGAAGACACCATTTCGTTTCGTTACGGGTATCAACAAATTTTTGTCATTATAATAAAATTATCTATTTCTTAATACTCATTCATTAAAACTATATAAATCAAAATTGTCTGTTTTTATAGTTTGACTAGATTCTTACAAAATTTTTGTTGGAGACAGTTATTCTATCTCATGGTATTGCTTTAAGAGGAAGTTCTGCAGAAAGTAAAAGTGTTTTAAAGTCAGAAAAAGTAAAGGGACATTCTTATTTGCCTCACAGTAGTTACTGGTCTGCTATAATTCATACCTCGTAACATCTGTTCACCAGAAGCAAAATTGTTTCATTATTAGCTGTTTGTGGTTGTATTTAAAAGTCAATTTAAAATGATCGTTCTATTAAATTGCATAAAGGATAAAATGCAAGCAATGATAAATTTTCTCAATATCAAATTATACGAAATCAATATTATTTACAAAATGCAGCAAAAATACTGCAACAGTTGTTCGAGTGAGTACAAGAACTACAAAAAAACTTATCGCTTTAAAAAAGGTAAGTTTTTTGTCTGTAATGAATAATGGAAAGTGTGCACATTCCACTTCATCTCTGAAGCACCTAATAACCACTGATGAACACGGTACCATAACTGAACCTGAGAGCAACAGATAAGTTCAGTCTGGATACACTCACCTCTGATAAAAAAGATTCAAAATCACACCTGCAAGAAAGTAGATAATATTCTGGGGTACATAAGGACCAGTTTCTATTCACGTGACTTTCTTTGAATACTGAGAATAATAAGAATCAAGGGAAAAATTAAATCGTAAAAGCACGGTAAGCTTTCAAAAGGTATGATTTTGCTTCGGGATAACAACTGGCCTCATTGATATCGATTTTGAGCTGCTGGACCAACCACCGTATAATCTTTACTTACTCCAAGCAATTTTTTTTTTTTGCTCGCTGAAAGAAAAGCTATGAGGAAGTTTTCTTCATTCTGGTGATATTATGTAAATAACACAAAATTGCCTAAATTAGATAAAAAAGCTTTTTTCTATAAGGTGGTCAAAAAGCTTGTTAAAAGTTGGAACAAGTGAAATTGTACACAGAAGTAGGGGCAAAATATTTAATTTATGTAAATAAAAACAACGGGTTTTAAATCTAACTTTCCTTCTTGACGTATACTTATACAGTATATAATTTGTAATAAAATTATTAAAACTGCAGTTTTTATTTTTATCAAGTTTTTCATGATATTTTTGTTTCAATGCATTATGATTTTAATAGTTTATTGTGCAAGAGATAAATAAATAAGGAGAAAATACAGATTGTTAATCGTGAAGTTCTTATTTTAAGAATATGTCATTTCAAAACAGGCTCTATGCTCAGTTACAAGTTAGCAATATATCTTCATGTTGAGTGAACCGGTTTTGAACAGTGCACGGTCATTCAAATATGATTAAAGGACTTAAGAAGATAAGCTATCTTATAACAAGACAAAGCTAAGATGACAATGGTACCTAGTAGTATACATTTATTTCACTGAATTTTTTGTTTCAATTTATTCAGTGTTGGTGTTGTACATAATTATGTTATCAGTAAAGCCAAAGTATATAAATAAAAAAATTAAATTACAGATTTTAGTGAGAAAAAGATTATACAAAAAAAAGTTAAAACAATAAATTATTAGAAATAATTGCTACATTTCTAAATATGTTTTGCTAGTGAAAGATCTCTTAATTTTCCACAGATTAAAAAATATTTTTTTTTTTTTTTTACCAGCAGAGGATTCATCTGCCAGCTCCGTATTTTCAGGTAATTAGGAACAATTTTTTAAAATAAAAAGTTATTCATATGACGTTTTTGTCATCATTACTTGTCAAAGTATGATACTAAAATATCCTGATGTACAGTGTTTATTATTGAATGAAAATCAAGAAAGTTAACTGAAAACAAGTAATACATATATGGCAATCCAGAGAGATACTAGGCCAGCCAATCTATGAGCTTGTGACACCACAAGCAGACTGCATATATTATACTCTGCCTGAAAACATCAACTCCGCGTATAAAATCAAAATATTACTTATTATCATATTGTACACGGTAATAACTATCATATTTACATTTACTAATTATAAATAATACGTAATTAATTCTTTTATAGCTTTTATTTGTACTAAATTATTAATATTTAATAATAAACAAAAGCTTACTTGAATTTTCTTCATGCATCTAATTCAAACGTCCAGCAAGTTCTTCATCCTCGCTATAAAAATCACTATTACTGTCATTTTCACTATCTAAGTCTACACAAATAATATAATGTTTTGTCATTTCATCTATCAGTTTTTCAAAATTTTTTCTTTTTCACTATAGGGGTTCCAGCCATCTTTATTCATGAAATTACTTTTCTCTGCGGTTAATTTTTCAACATTTGAGAAGGAAAATGTTGTTATGACTCGCCACATGTCTTTTTACAGCTCACCATACCATCTTGATCAGATTCAAATCAGGATGGTACGGTGGGAGTCTAAGAACATGATGTCCATGGTTTTTAAAAAATTTAAAGTGATATTTTTGTACTTTTGTTTTACGTAACGACTATTTCATATAACTATGGTTTCAGCATTTTTGAACTATACAGTATATGAGTTTTCTCCAGCCAATCGGTGATATCTTTTCTTCTGAAATTAGAATTTGGTACTTTATCGATACTTGTATTGTGATAAGGGGCATTATCAACAACTACTACTGACGCTGGTGAAAGATCAGTTTTTTACACCAATTTCATGAATTTGTCTGTATTCATGTTGTCATGGTAGTCGCCACTTTTCAAGCTGGCATTTCCAAGTTAGTAATGCATTCGGAATAACTTGTAATTACGCTTACAAACTGATAAACTGTAATTATATAAACATTCTAAATTGTCAATCTCTGAATGTCCTGAGTGAATTGCGAATAGTACATCATAACCGTAATGTCTGGAGATGACCCGAAATGAATTAAGTAACCCCTGGCTATCGCAAAGGCATCATTATGAATAACAAGCGTACCATACCGGGCTTAAAAATGAAGATGAAGAGCAGTCTGTCGTTACCTTCTTCGAGGAGCCAAATATATGATTGTATATTGATATGCCTAACCGCTGGAATGCTAATAATATTCAACCCTTTGAGTAGCACTTTCGTTCTACATCGACACACGAGATTGTCCGAAAAACGAACGGCATTACTTTCAGAGAAAGCGACTCATATCGGTGCCCATTTTAGCTCAAGTCCTTTATTATGTATCACTGTAATTAGAAAGATCGAAACGAGTAATGTAAATTTAAAATTTCACGTATACCTTTCTGTAAACGTAACATTATTTAATTAAAATTATTTTAACTTTAGTTTAACAGAACTAATGATTCCATGCGGTCATTAAAAGCACGTATTTAGGATCGATTAATAGAATATAAAAATTTTATTAGAAATATCGACTCGAGGTGATTTCTTTAAAAATTTGAGTTATTCTAAAATTGGCCTAATTACTGTTAATAATTTAATTTATTATAAGTATATAGATATTATTTAAATGCTGTATATACTCGTATATATAAAAATGAATATTTGTTTGTGTTCCTGTACCACTCGTACGATTGCGATGAAACTTGAGTTGTGCGCATGCCCGCGAAAATTTCTGAATTAGTTTAGACCTGCTAAGTGGCGCTGGGATCGTGATGTTTAGAAAAAATGTATTTATGGACCTATTTGGCTCATATTCAGGATGTACATTAGTTACGTGAAAAGAAACATTTTTGCAAAAACTATCCCGCTAGCTGGCGCCGGTGTCGAGATATTTACGGAACAAACAAATATACAGACTTTCTTCTTCTACATATATATATAAAAGGCAACGTTCGTATGTGTTCGCTATAGACTTAAAAACTACTGGACCGATTTTCGCGCGGATTTTTGCAAATGGTCCGCGGAGAAGGTTTAGAGCTATTGAAATACTCGATCTGACCACGAACTAATTGGAGACAGTCATCGGCGAAAGCCTGGGCCGTGATCCCTTCTGGGAATGTCAAACCCAGAAATCCTTCAAAAACCAGGTTCCAGAGCAGAGGGCCGATTACGGAACCCTGCGGGCTTCCTCTGGTGACGGACCTTGTTACAACTAGGTGCGCATCTTTATACAGAGCCGAGCGATTAGATAGTCTCTTACTACGGCCTGCAGGGCTACGGGAAAATTGCGGCGTTCCCTCATAGAGGACAGAACTCCAACACAAGGAACGAAATGCTGCCTCTGTCAATAAAAATTAAATTGATCGATGACAATGTCGTTAAATTTTCTTCTTTAATTATTATAGTCCCGCTGTTAGTATGTGACGGCACACCTACCGTCCAATATTTGTATATATATATTTGAATGTCAATGTGCGAGTGTATGTGAATAAAAATTTAGACGTACGTCGAGAATGTTCCTGGTCGTCGTGACGTATACACCGGGAGGCGCTACCCGCCACTCCAGAATCCCGACTTGGGTCGTGCACCAGGAGGCGGCGTATGCGCATGTGTTGGCGTGCGTGCGTTGACGGAGTGGCACGGAGATGTTTAGCGTTCGAAGAAGATCTGAAGATCGACCGACCGTCGCGGAGGTACCTCGAGGATGACCCTGGTCGTCGTGGCGTTTGCACCGGGAGGCGACGATTGCGAAATTTTTTTTTAAAGATTCCACCATTTTGTCAACCAGAGTGTGCGATGACTGCGTGTGATTGCGCGCGCACCCTCATCCATTCTGTAAAAGAAAGAAAACCGTTAAATTTTACGCGCAAAAACTACCGCACCCAAATAAATGCATATATGTGTTAAACACTCTCCTCACCGTTCACGAGTGTAATTTGATAACAGATGGTGAATCTGACGTCGGATTACACCGCAGTCCTTGGAACCTTCATCCAGTAATGCCGATCGACAAAATTTTATTTCTAAAAAAATAGTCTTACACTACTGTATGGGGTTTAGACTGTTGTTGCATTTCCATACCACCCAAGAGGTAGCAACCGGAACGGCGCGTTGAGATTTTTTTTAGAGTGAAATCTCACCTCAGTAGGCCTACAAAACACTCGTACGAAGAACAAATGATTTAAAATATAAGCTTAAAATTAAGTATTTTAAGATTATTAAATTATTATTTATCGTATACATTTTTTTTACAATCGGAGGTTAATAATTATTATTAATAAATCAATATATTTCAATAAAAAAAAGGAAGAAAATGAAATCGGATTCGAACCGATGTGCCTTCTTCCTGTAAGATACAAATATTTCATCGATAAAAAATTTCATTGCCTATAACTGTGGAACCGATGAAAATAAGTACCACTTATGATATATCGTTAAAAAGCTCTCGATGAGGGCTTATTTCTGCAGTTAAGAGAAAGTCTAAATGTTTTGGATTTTGGGCTTTTTTGAACATTTTTGATCGAGTCGATCGCAATCAAAAAGAAAGGTGCACAACTAGATGTTACAGCAGTCCTAAATCCAAAATTTCAACATTCTACGGGTAATCGTTTTTGATCACTGGCGGCTGGTGTATAGGAACTGTGTAACTGCAGCACTCCCATTTCCACTTGATATTATCGATTACATTTGATATAATGCGTCCTTGTTTCTTTAATTGTTTTTTGTACTTGAACAACATAATCCTTAAGTTTAATGTCAGTAGCCATCCCCCAGTTTATGAAAAAGATATAGAAATATTTGTATAGAAGTGTGCGCTTCACAGTTCCAGCGACGTGACAACAGTTATATTTTTTGAAAGCGAAAACAGTCACCCCAATAAAAGGTAAGTCAGGCTATTTTTCGTAGGTCTGCAGGAAAAGGAAAAACCTTTTGCACAGGAGCTGCCAAGTTTAATCGCGATCGAATAAGCTTTAATGTCAAATACCGCAGCGGAGACCCGAGTGAGATGAAAACAAAAAAAAAAATTATAAAAGATCGAATTGACAGTGAACAAGACAAAGTCAGTACCTCTAAAGGAAACGCCAAAATATGCAAGGGGCGTACATTATTTCATCCACTGTTTTGCAAAAAAAAAACCAAAAAAAAAACGATTTTTTTATGCCAAATTATTTTAACATTTAAGCAAATAAATTAAGAAAACCAGACCACAATTTGACTAGAAAAAATATTCAATTCCTCAAGAAGAAATCATGTGGTGTCCATATCAGATTTTTTCAGTATTGAGGCAAGTACATCAAGGAGGTTTCATGAAAGACAATGGAAAGAGTATCGTAACTTAGAGGAATACAAGAAAACTACTTTGAAGTTAAAAAAATATTTAATTAAATCTCTAAACTGGGGGATCGCCGTCCATCTATTTGGGTCGCCAACTTCTTTGGTCCATCTATTCAGGCTTATAACCTTCTTTTTCTTTTTCACTGGAAACTTAGATTTTCATATCGGTTTTCGAAATTTATCTCTGTCTTTACATAAATCGTTAGAAATGTTTAATATTTTTAGATCTGTTTCTATTTCTTTAAATCTAGTTCTTTAAAGTTCAGTGGGGCTCGTAACTAAAATTAGTGGGATTCCGTTCCAGACATTTTTTCAGGGCTTTTTCATCGCCAAGGTTTTTAAGTTTTCTGTAAAATAAAAGAACCGAAAAAATGAATCAAATAGAATAGCTGGAAGCAGGAAAATAATCTAATTCTACACTTTATCGCATTCAAGAATATAGTACACGGTTTTCAAGCGTATTGTCCTTAAAACCCGTATTCGGATTAACCGAATAAATAATAAAATGTCAATTCAAATAATATTTTTTAGTATTATTAGATAATAACTTAATAAAATGTCCTCTTAAAAACACCACAGTCCAACGGTGCTTAATTTAAATTTCTATGTACACAGAAACAAATACGTAATTAGTTTTTTCTAATAACCTTCTATTTCGCCCTTCCAGCGCGTTTTCGGACAGATTTGGAAATCAAAGAGCCCTTGCTTTTCGCCATCTTCTGATCGCTACTGAAAAAACAGTTAAACCGCTTTCATATTCCTTCCACTAAAAATAGAAATAGGAACGTTCCACACGCACGCAAAGTAAAAAAAAAAAAACCTTCTCCTAGTACGCCGGAATCGTCACTGCGGGAACAACAGTGCTATCTCATTCTCGTAGCCTCACATTCGTAAGTGCGCATGCGCACAACAGCCAAACACCACGCCGCTGGAACTGTGAATTGCACAGTTCCATACAAAGATTTCATAAGCTGGGGGATGGCTACTGTCATTAAACTTGAGGATTGTATACTGTACAAGTATAAAAAAAGAATTAAAAAAAAAGACTCATTATATTATATGTTATCGATAATATCAAGCGGAAATACGAGGTGCTGCAGTTCCACAATGCTTATACGCGAGCCGCCACTGAGCGCGTTGTTAATGAATATTTTGGTCGCGTAGTTTTCATTTATATCCATCAGGATTTACAAGAGATGTTTGTGAATCGGTCACCTAAACGCTCATATTCGCAGTTTTTTTGCTTGAACTCTATAAGCTAACTGAATAAGACCTAGATGAAAAGAACTTGTAACATCGAAATAAATTAACGACGAAAATTTACTTCATTTTTAACGTAATTCGATATAATTGGGTCAAGAATGCATAATTGTTGGGAAAATTGAAATAAAACCTCTTTTTAGAAGTTAAAATTATTTTATCGTATCACAAGGCATTTACTTTTCGCTGTACAAAAATAATAACAAAACAAACTGTAGTAAATCAAAAGTATACCCTATTGCCGTAGAAATAATAATAATATGATTCGACCCCCCTCAATTTATTTTGTATATATTCGTATAATTGAGGGTAAAAATTAAAATAAAGGCTTTTATAAATTTTCTAACCGATTCGAAATATACAAGAAATTTTACAGTGAAATAAATTCATTAAATGAAAAGTTGAACCTTAAATTCACGTCTTTAATTTTTTCTTTCGTTATTGGTATTTTTATTAAAATATTCCTTTGTTGATTGCCCTTTGCTTAAATTGTTTGTATTACAGACCTATCATTACAGTGCACATAGTGATATAAAATTGACGTTGTATGTACCTAAAATTTATTTAAGTAAAGTTTTTTGATATCACCAACCACCGACCCAGGGGATGGAAGGAATGGAGTTCGAAGACAAAAATCATTCCTTCCGTAATAGGCACAGTATCGAATCGGTTTAAAGTGGTCGTTAGTTCTCCAAACGTTACGTAAAACGTTTTGATATGACCAACCCTTACGGCAAGGGATGGCCAAAATATTGCTGAAATTGTAAGAAGATGGGGCTTGTCGTATGCTCAACACGTGAAACTTTTTTCACATGCAACCATTGTCGTATTGAGCAAATTTGAAGTTTTTCTTAAGTTTAAGGGGGGAAATCTTATTTTCTCCTACTTAGCACCGGTAAAATCTACTTCGGGATTGCCGAAAGGGAATTTTTTGGTTATGTTGACGGCTTTAACCGTTATCAAGTACTGTGATCTCTGTTCAAACAATCTATAATCGAGCTTATCTAGGTCGATGTTTTAGATAAATGAAAGTTTTTTTAAATCGTTATATGTATTCAATTTCGAAACCGAGTATCTTTAATCGATTAAAGATCGAGCAGTAACATTTATTGTTTACTCTATGCTGTCGTAGTAAAGAGCATTTGTATGTGGGTTTATGTGTCCCGCTTATCTGACCGAAAATACCGATCGCTAGCGGAAAACCCCGATTCCTTAGTACTTGTCTCGTGGCGGTCAGGTGTATACTTGCTATATTATATATATGTCGACATATGCGGTATATCGATATACATCGATATACCGCATATATCGACGTTTTGGAAAAATTTAGTACTTTTTAACCGGATCCGAATTTTCGGACGAAAATCGCAAATATCTCAAAAACGGTCGGTCCTAGCGCTCTGAAAAATTTTCTCAACCCCCCTGGACGCTAACCCCATCGGCTCCCAGTGGTTCCCGACAGACGATAATATTTTCAAGTGCCCCTGGGGCGCCGTTCGGAAATTGTGGAGGGGGTGCATGGGGTGCCATCGTAATATCTCGGCAACCGCTGGTCCGATTTTTATGATTCAAACGGCGTAAATATCAGTAGATCGAGCGCTAACTGTTTAACTCATCGGGTACACTCTTGATCGACCGGATCTTGGTTATCCGGAAATTAATTCGTATGTTTTGATTGCACTCACCCGACGTAAAACGTACTGATCCGATGTTTCGCTAAATACGCTCAAACATGTGCGCTAGCGAAGCTGTAAAGTATAAACTTATAAAGACTAAAAATTAGAAAATAAAAAAATATTTTTAACCAACACTTTAGATTAAACGCACTAAAAGGACGCTATCTCAGAATGGATTTGACAACAAGGTTTGATGGTGATATGCAAGATTATGTGAAAGTCATAGCTTCAGATTCAAAATTTGATGTTTTTGACAATTTTTTTCTTATGCGTGATGAATGGCCTAAAGAGTGGGGTTGAAACACGCATAAAAAAAGATTGGCAAAAACTATATTAATATTGAAACAAAATTAAACAAAAACAAAATTAATATTGGTAATAATAAACAATAAATAATAATCAACAATGAAACAACAAATTATATCAACTGATATCATTTTCTCATTAAATTTTTTCATTATTTAAATAATAAATAATTGTCATAATTACTGAATTTATTATTTAAATACTCAAAACATTACTGTGTTAATTAGACAAGTTTAGCGAGCGAAGCAAG
The DNA here is from genome assembly GCF_047948215.1 of Lycorma delicatula. Classification (NCBI taxonomy): domain Eukaryota; kingdom Metazoa; phylum Arthropoda; class Insecta; order Hemiptera; family Fulgoridae; genus Lycorma; species Lycorma delicatula. Next base: position 2,888,258 of record NC_134456.1, read on the forward strand.
CGTAGGTTAAGTTTGATTAAATTATATTTATAAAATAAATAAATTAATATAAATTGTTACATTGAGTGAGTTACTAGATGTTCAAACTTGATTAGCGAGGAAAAATATTTTTTTTTTCATTTTAAAATTATTTTTATGCCCAAAATCAAGGAAATATAATGATTGTTCAGGAGGGTTTGGGAGGGGGAGGGCATAGCCACTCCGATTGTTACAATATACGGTCTCCATGTAAAATTATAATTTTACGTTCCGATAATTTAAAAAAAATATATAGAAAAAATCGAAAAAATTTGTTGAAAAAATTGTTTCCATTTTTTTTCGACTTAAAATTGGTTTTTAACATGATAATTATTTTTGAGTGATTTGGGAAAGAATTTTTGGGTGGCATATAACGAAAGTACCGAACATAATCGCCAGGTATAAATGCAATGTTCATCATTTTAAAAAAGTTTACGGTTGAACTATAGAGATAAAAGAACAATTGCTGACATTTACAGGAACCAAACTGCAACAATAATAATTGAAGAACATAAGAAAGAAGCCGTAATAAAAAAGGGAGTCCGACAAGGATGTTCCCTATCCCCGTTACTTTTTAATCTTTACATGGAACTAGCACTTAATGATGTTAAAGAACGATTTAGATCCGGAGTAACAGTGCAAAAGAAAAAGATGCTACGATTTGCTGATGATATAGTAATTCTAGCCGAGAGTAACAAATATTAGAAGAAACAATGAACAGCGTGGATGAAGTCCTACGCAAGAAAATAAAAAAGAACAAAGCGAAAATAATGAAATGTAGTAGAAATAACGAAGATGGGACCACTGAATTTAAAAAATAGGAAGAGAAAAGATTACGGAGGTAGAAGAATTCTGTTATTTGGGAAGTAGAATTACTAAAGATGGATGAAGCAGGAGCGATATAAAATACCGAATAGCGCAGACGAAACGAGCTTTCAGTCAGAAATGACAGTCATTTCAGAATCTGTCGTTAGTAAAACGCTGAAGGTCAAGGTGCATCAGAAATGTACAAGGAGGCCTCGAGTCATTGTCTGTGATAAGGTATTGACCTAACTCCCAAATACGGATCAGAGCAAAGAGAGAAGGGTATGTTTTTATCAGACGCTTACTAAGCGTCTTTACTTTGTAAGTCTGTTTCGAGGACTCTGAGTAAATTAAACTGTAGGACAAAACCGAGGTTGTTGCAGGCAACACTTGGTTTGTTGGCATGAGGATAGTATTTTTGGCGTTTAAAGACACAATCAAAAATGATTTGAGTGCATCGTCTAATTGAAGTTAGGTATAGGAATAATTTTTGTGTGAAACCTTTGCTGTTAGCAAAGGCGGGACCAAATATATCCCATTTAATAAAAAATATTATGTCTGGAAATTATAACAAAATTCATTTTATATTTAGCAATTTTCGCTGATAGTAATTAACAAATTAATAGCTTATTCTGTCTTAGAGAACATAATATTACCAAATTTTTTTCTTAACTGAAAAAAATATATCGGTGCAAAAAACAAAAGTTCAGTTCTGTAAATTACTATTGAAAAAAAATGTCTGTTAATTTTCGACTACATCGGCAATTGTGATGACGTAATTTGTTTTTATTAAGTAATATTTTAATACAGGTAAAAGTAAAAAAAAAAACGTTTTGAAATTGCTTCCTTCTTTTATTTTAAATTCAAATATATATTTTAAAGCGATTATATATATATTGAAGATTACTAAGTTACGTCAGGAGGGATACATTAGAACAATTAAACAACTGTAATACAATTGACCAATCAGAGACACAGAAAAGTAATTAACTTGTTTTTCAATTCTTATAACAAACAAAGTTGTTTGTCAAAATGTTAACGTTGGACGGATAAGATATGTCACGAGGGAGTCGCTCGGGTCTGTAACGAAACACTCCGATATGATTGACCAATCAGAGACGCAGAACATAATTTAGTTGTTTTTCAATATCTTGTAACCTCTACGAAGTAAAAGGCAGTATCGCCGAAATCGTTGGACTGTGTACATCTGTGGTAAATTGAACAATCTTCTAGACTAGATAACCACATAATTTAGGACATTATTTTAAAGTGAGGGACATTTATTTTATTGCATACAACATAGTTTTATTTTTTTTTTAATATATCGGTTTTAAATTAAATTTTTTTTTCTTAATTACAGTTTAATGAAAATTAAAATTTAACGTAGATTTTTTAAAGCACGTTGCTACTGTAGCAACGTGCTACATCGATGCAAGATCATCATTTAAACTGTTTAAATGATGATCTTTTTTACGAAAAAAGATTTTCTTTTTTTATGAAATTTTTTTTAAAAATTTAAAATCTATTCTAGATAAATAATAATCTTCCATTTTACAAAATTTGTTTTATTCAAAAAAAAAGAGGGGTGATGTAATCTTTTTTTGAAATGGATTCATCAACATGGCAAAATTTTTATAAAATTAATTACCGATGAATTTTGTGTAGGAACTAAAATGAATTTTATTCAAGAAAATGCTATAAAATGTATGAATATTTTCAATAATTTTATAGAAATTGCCTAATTTTTATATTACATCTGGATACATTACTTGTATAAATAATTAGTGTAATTTATATGTACTGAATAGGCATGTTTTTTCTTGCGCTTGGCTACCTTTAATGTCTACTGAAAAGAAGTACAATACCTTAGTACGATGAATATCTTGCAGGAACTATCAAATTTTATTGTTTGATGTATCGAACACTTTAATTATTAGGAAATATTTTTTAGAAACTGTATTAAGATAAGATTGTAGTTTGAATTAAAAACCAATAATGTGCAGTTATGTATCATATTTAAAATACTCTTATTCATTTTTAGTTTTTTCAGATCATAATAATTGTGTTATTTCCCCACTTGAACAATCTTAATTTTCTTTCATACAAAATCATTGAACCAAATCTTATTGGACATCCTCACATTTTCACATCTATGTTGTTCAATTTCTTTTTTCTGTAATTCTCTAGAAAATTCTAGAAATAAAAGCAATTATCACTTGTACAAATATTTCCCATTATTGCAGAGGTATTCTTCCTTTATTTATCAAGAGTTTATAATAATAAGAAATTATCTTTTATCTTGATTAAAGATAATTTAAAATTTATTTTTGTTTCCCATATTTCTAAATTTTTCCTGGACGTCAGTTGTAGTTAACTGCATTCATTCCTGGGTCTCTCGATTGTAACCTGAAAAAGAAATCTTTTGTAAAGCTGTTTTATTGCGTAATCAACCAAACCTGTTTAAGCTAAATTTATTTTAATTTTTTTCAGCTCGCTAATAAATAAAAACAGAATATTCAAATCCAAGTAATACTTATTCTAATCCATTTTCAATATTTTCATTTGATCCATTATCATTTGTAGTGAATTGCCAACCGGCACACAAATTTCTGAATACTGTAATACAATCAAAAAGGTTTTATCGTATTTTTTAATTATTTTCAAGCAGGTGCAATTTTTTTATTTATTCTGATTATACAGATGACTAGGTAGAAAAAAAAAATAAGGACATAATTTTTTTAATTACTCATTTTTCTTCTAAATGAATTTTAGTCTACGCTTTAATATATTTTTTATGTAATTAACTTTGTTTGATTAGGTACTTTGGTGGTTAATCCTATACCTCCTTTGTCACTACATTCATATCAAAAAGTTAGCCAATTATTTCAAATAATTTCTTCATTGAAATCATTTACAATTTTTTACTCTGCTTTTTCTTTTCAGTTACAATTACTTTACTGAATTTAATTATATATAGCCGTTTGTAAAACTTCATACAGGAAGAAAAATGCAATCCCAGTTTATATTCATACCTTTAAGAAAATAGTGAAATGACCATGTACTGTAAAGGTTCCATTTATTTTCATAATAACAAGTAGTACACTATAATCTTGTTCTTTATGTGAATTCTCTGTTTTTTAATGTAATGCAAACAATACAATTTTTTCAAAAATATTAATAAGCATTAGTTTCCTAACCTTTTAATTAAATATTTAAATTTAACCTCTTTGGAGAGAGATAAATGTTTTTACTATGTATATTTTGTATACAAATTATGTTTACACGGTTTTGTTGGCTCAAATACAGTAATTTTAATAATATACATAAAATAATTAGGTAGCTTGTAATTGCATGTACTTGTTATGTAGCTAGTAATTTCATGTGGCTTGTAATTGCAGGTTCTTTTTATGTAGCTTAGAAATATAACTGTTTTATCATAAAAAATTGTTTTACTAACATCGAATAACTTACTAACATTAATCACACTAATTTAAGTTTAGTTTATGGGTATTTTATGTATATCATTCATTCTGCTGCATTTGAGTTGAATATCTAAATTTAAATGTAATATAAATCGATTATCAATTATTAAATTATAACTGTGTCTTCAAAGAGGTTAAATTATAATATAATTGATTTTAAGGAATAGGATACATAAACCACTTAAAGGCTGTTTATACAATTTCTCCAGTTTTGTTTAAATTTATTATTTTTAAATAAGGAGAAATTTGTGATTTACTAATTCATAGTATTGGCTTTTTTCAATCGTATTTGATCTGTTTGTGTAAAATAGCCTCGCATCTTATTTTCTTTGTGGATTTGCTTTTATTTTATAATTATCCTAAGTAATTTCTTAAATAAATACCCATATTTAACAAAAAAATTAATTCTAAAATGTCCCTTTGATTATCTATATGTAAACAAATTTAAGAATACAACACATCAGTTTTTTGGCATTAATTTAAAAAAACTTTTCACCCTAACCATCTAACATTTCATAAATCTATTTTTGACACCATCAAACAGTATTTGAAAGTATACTGACTGGACTTCTGCAGAGAACCATCAAGGAACTATTACAGTATATCCATTAGGAATCAGTCAGTGTTACCTATGATAATTTTTACAACCTAAAAATACACTATATTAAACCTTTCGTATGAGCAAACTATATATATAAACCCCCTGGTTTTAGTCTTCTAGAGTAGTATATGCCATATGCTGCCTGGTGGTTATCCACTGAAATTATTAGTTTATTTCTATAAATGTATATTTTTTATAAACCATTTTCCAAAACCATGTAACACTGAAATTGAGCACATTCTCTTTCTTATACGAGATTAGAATTTGTAATTTAATCGGTACATGTCGCCTGCTATTAATCATTCTGCACCTCCCACTGTTCACATATAGAATTTCTTTGTAATTATATTTCATATTTTTGATGAAAAAAGACCTCCTTATGGATTACTGAATAATAAAATTTAATTTTTTTCTTTCATCCGACAGATAAAGGTAGCTTCAATATTACATTTAGTATTTGCGTTATATGATACCCCCTTTTCACTTGCATTGTCATCAATCACAACTTGATTCCATTTGCTATCATTAGCAACTTACCTTTTTTTCAATAATATAAATTATAGACTTTTTTTAATTCCAGCCAGGATTGGCCATATTATGCTGTGAAAATGCAATCTTAAGAGAATCTTAAAAGGGGTAATTAAGAGGTCTGGATAGTAATGCATACACCTGCCAAGTACAAAAGGGAAAAAAAGAAATATGTAAAATACAAGTAAATTCATTATTATTAAATACTCTCTAACTGATTTCTTTGAAAATTCTTCTATTTTTAATATTGAAAAAATAGAAAAATCCCTTAAGTTATGTTTCTTCAAATCCATAACATTTTTCTATTAAAATTATAAAACAAACATCTTCTGATTAATATTTCCCTAGTTCAATCTTCTAATTCGGTTTCATTTTCAGAAATACAGCTTCAAATAATGTAACTGTAAAACACATAGATTAGACTGTATTATACAGACAGAAAATTTTATATTCTCTGACACAGTTCAAGGTGTATCATTTTAGATTTTTTATCAACACAGCAAATCTGATATGCTCTGAAACAGTTCAGGGTGTATTATTTTAGATTTTTTATCAACACAGCAAATCTGATATGCTCTGAAACAGTTCAGGGTGTATTATTTTAGACTTTTGCTCCACATATGGCAAATCTGATATGCTGTGAAACAGTTCAGGGTGTATTATTTTAGATTTTTGCTTCACAAAACGCAAATTGCTGTGACACAGTTCACGGTATATTACAACTTTTTCCTTAACGGATAGTAAATTCGATGTGCTCTTACACAGATCAGGGTGTATTATTCACATCTTAGCTTATTAGGTACCAAACATGATGCACAATTATTTTTAATATAGTTCTTGATTACATATTGAAATTGTAAATATCTATGTTGTATGCAATGAATAGTTTTCGCGATTGCTTGGTACATAAAGCATTCGTACCGCGTCGCGACCGTATTTCATCAACCCGATATCGTTGATCGGGTTCCGGTTGGGGGTTGCTGTGTATATAAATGTGTCTATATATTGTGGGGGGGGGTGATATATAGATATATTAATGTTAGAAATATTTTTTTCATAATATTTATAATTATGTATGTTTATTATGTTTCTTTGTCTTTTCAGCTCATCACTTCGCTACCAGTGGCTGAAGTCCTCCTTATAAATCAATTTAAATTCATAAAAAATTAAATTTTATAATTTAAATTTATATTTTAATTTTAAATTTAATCACATAAAAATTCCTTTGAGTAGTTTAAATTGCTTTATAAAATTTTATTTGAAATATTAATGAGTGAGTTTTTAAATTCCCTTTCTTATAAATTATTTAAACTTTATTCATTTGATTGACAAAATTAATCATTTAAATAAGTTTATGAAATTAAAAAAATAAGTAAATATATAGAGACAATTTCTTAATTAAATTCAGCTTTTAAATCTGTTTCATGTAGGATATAATATGTTTATTTTTAAAAATATATTTTTTTTATTTGATATTTATTATTTTACATAAGCTTTTTCTTAAATTTCTTTGGTAGGTGTTTAATTGAAGGTTAGAGCATTTTTATATCTATCTACAGTTTTAAAAATTTTATTTTTTCTTTTATTTGAAATATTTTAAATTTTGAATACCCCTTTGCTTTCCCCAATCAGCGTTCAGCCACCTGCTTCAAAGAAGATGCATGCTTGCATGGTAGTTTAATTTTTTCAAACCAGGGTCAGCTGATTTTAGAGGTGCCATAATAAATTATTTCATTTTATTCGCTAATTTTTTACTTACTTGCAAAATTAACCATTTTTTGTGGTAAAATCCTAAGTAGAATGTGAAAAAATCCATCTAGCATAACACAGAAATCCAAATTACTTCAAAATTTAATAATTTTTATATGTAATATATTTGGCTTGCATATTAAAAAGACATGGAACTGACCCTGGTTTTTAGTGTGTAATTATTTTATCTTTTTTACATATTTTTGAAATTGTGGGGGAAATAAGTGATTGGTGTAAATAAAGTGTGAAATTGAAGTGCGATCAAGATCAAAGTGTGAAATTAACATTATCTTCCTCACTACACAAATTTACAAACTATAAATATAAAAATGAGACTAGAAATAATACAGATTACCAGATTACATTCCACATCTCATCAACTCTTCACTTCATCCTGCATCCTATTTCTTCAGACTACCAGATCGACCGATCCTTTCAGCTGCTCGATGGATTTGATCTTTGGATTAGCTGTGGCGATAAATGTAAAGCTGTGTTGCCAAATGGTAAAATATTAAGGTACTACTAATTCTTTACTACATCATATAATTTCATGATAATACTAGTATTTATTAAGACTATAGTCTAGTGGTTAACTCATAATTGCAAGTCAAGAGTTCTAAGGTACAAATCCTAGTAAAGACGTTTAAATGGATTTGAATACTAGATTGTGGATATTAGTTTTATTTCATGGTAGAGTTGTTTCGATTAACCACACACTTCAGGAATGGTCGACGTGAGACTGAACAAAACTACACTTAATTTGCATTCATACATACCATCCTCTGAAGTAATACCTCATGGTGGTTCCAGAGGCTAAACAGAAAAAGAGAGGGTCAGGGCCATTAGTTTAGACTCCAGTTTACATCATTGATAGGTAACTTTCTCTTTTGATACTGCAGTTACTTTTATTTCTAAATTTTTAAAAAATTTTAGGTAGATCTGGCATTAAATGTCATGCGAAACAAAGAAATTTTGTGTGGCAAATTACAAAATAAATGCAATAAAGGAAACAACAGTATAATAAAGAAAAGAAACTTAATTGCGTTACATATCAAGAAATGCCAGTATCTGGTCAATGCCTAATTTGTCTCTGATAAATATTTTATTTGAAATATAAACCACCAAAACACAGAAATTAGATAAGTTAAACTTGCCATATTAATTTCCACCGACTGTTTTTTGCAGTACCCTGCATCTCCAGTATGTATTAAATTCTATTTTTATTACATTAAAACTTATTCTTTTTAATGATATCTCTTTTTTTATGATAAATTATAATGTTATCTATTGTGAAATTTTAAATGATATTATGAACATAAATAGGTACAGCGTATACCGAAATGAAACGACTAGCACTAGATAGGGAATCTTTGAGAGCTGCATTAAACTAATCAAATGACCGAAGACAAAAAAATGAACATAAATGCACTTGTGAAAAAATTTATAATTTACACAAAAATAATAAAAATAAATTATAAAGAATAAGATAGAATTTAATAGCAACTGAAGGTGCAAGATACTGCACAAACCGGTTATTGGAAATAAATAAGGTAAGTATAAATAATCTAATTACTATGTTTAGGTGGTTTATATTTCATATATACAAATTTTTATGAATTTTGTTACTTACAGCAATGAAACTTCATAATATTATTATGTGCATTTCTTGGCTTATATTTCAATGCAACATGTACTTATAATTTAACTCAATTATTCTTTTATAATGTAAAGAATAGCCATGAAAGGCAAATGATTTTGTTTGATTTCATCGTGTAAAATAAATTAAATAAGAATCAAATTATTGTAGTGATAGTCATCTTTTCACTTAGATACCCCCAAACTTTAATGATAATAAAAATGAATTTTGTGTATGTTTACAGATAGAGATGGGTTTTGATAGATGAAACAAAGCAATATCTTCATTTAACGTATTATTTTAATAGAAGATATACTGTGTGAAAATTTAGAAGTGGTTTCACAAGTTTTTTCTTTTTTGACATGTAAATTTTGTTTGGTCCTTTATTGTTTGCTTGCTTTGGCAATGAATCTCTTGCCAGACAGTTTGAAAATTTAATGAAACCATGCTTGCACCTCTTTGTCAAAATTTGTAGAATATACTTACAAAGTAGATTGTACATAAATATTTCAAGAATTTTAAATACCAGAGCAATCAAAGCAAGTGGAAACCTATATAAAATTGTAAAAAATAATAAGAAAATAAATGATGCATTTCATTCTATAAAAATATTAAGTATGATTTTTAAAAAAAGAATTATAAAAATTAGTAAAAGCATCAGGTGGTATACAGATATCCTGTATCGATTTTTGTTACAATTATTCTTAGCTGAAAATTTTAGCTCGGCCAAGTAAGTTCACATAACACACATTCCTGGATGCAATATAGATCTGTTACCATCTATATCAGTGAACCTTACTTCAAAATAACTTTTTGCTTCTATTCTTGGTAAAGCACTCTGATCTTGTATCAGAGGAATCCTTGCTGCCTTAAAAGGGGCTTAGAATTTTTTTGAGCGAGTTGTCTTGTTTAGCAATCTTCTGTGGATTACTCCTTTCTAACCTCCACTTTTTTCCTTTATTTTCTTCCACCTTGATCTACTAAAAGGGTGTTTTTCAATGATATCTTGCTGGATATCTAATGATGTGGGGGATGTAAAAAATTCAGTGTTCTTGGTATCTATCTAGTCTGGAGGAGGGTATAGCTTTTCTTATGTACCTACCTAGCCAGCGACTCTATTTCTGTAAAAAATGTCTATATAAATAGTTCTACGTCAGGTTAAATATTTACAGACCACCTAATGATTCCTAATAAATATTTTTGTTAGAAAAAGTTCAATGCTATCATAAATGAAATGAATTTAATAACTAAAACAAAACTATATTAATTTCACAACCGTTAATTGAATCTGTCTTATTTTCTTTTGTTTCAGGTAACTCAACGGTTCATTTAATATTCTAAGGGAGAGCTGCCATGTAAGTGGCCCTCCTTACATTGTGGTACTCCCTTTTATTGTAGGATAATTTTCTACTAAAGGTACTTACTTTTGTTATTATTGTTTAATATTATAAATTTGCATGTTAAAAATAAGTTGTGTAGTTTTTAAGTTGATAATATAATATTCTGATAAAATCGCGGTAGGTCCCTAGTCCCAGTAGGGTCCCCGATAGGAACTTTCCTGTAGGAAATTTTTTATGTCTACTTTTGTGTATGTTTCTGTTTCAGGTTCAACATAAATTTTATATTAAAATTACTTAGATAAGCAGTGTAAATTAAGTTTTATGAAAATAGATTTAAATTTTGTATATGCTGTGTATTTTTTTTTTCAGGTACAACGTAGATATTATTTTATTATTAGTTAGTTAAGTCGCGTCCGCGATCCCAATGCCTAGTCCCACTAGGGTCCCCTGATAGGAACTTTCCTGTAGGGAATTTTTATGTCTATTTTTGTGTATGTTTCTGTTTCAGGTTCAATGTAAATTTTACATTAAAATTACTTAGATAAGCAGTGTAAATTAAGTTTTATGAAAAATAGATTTAAATTTTGTATATGCTGTGTATTTTTTTTTTCAGGTACAACGTAGATATTATTTTATTATTAGTTAGTTAAGTCGCGTCCGCGATCCCAATCCCTAATAGGGTTCTCCTCCCTAAGGGGGAGGTTTTTAGTCGGTGAGAGCCCGACACTACCGTCTGTTGCGGGCGCAGACGGTGGCTGGTAGAGCTTTTCCTCCTCCTACGCAAAACAAAAAAAAAAAAAAAAAAAATTAACAGTTCATATTAAGTGCATTACTAATCTTTTTGCCAAGTGATTTTGAGTTGTAGGTGCTGTACTGGGAGTACGTTTAAATTCATGAAAGCTGTGACAAAAAAAAAAATTGTTACTGATTCTCAAATGTAATATTGAAAGCGGAAAATGATTATGGAAGATAAAGAAAATTTTAGTTAAAGTGACTATAAACTGTAGTTTCAAATCTGGATTGAATAAAAAGTAAGTATTGTAAATGTCTAATAGAATTTTTAAAACGCAGCAAAATATAAAAAAACACATCTAGAATTGGGCATGATGATTTTAACAAATATTGGGTGCTGAATTAAAAACTTACAAAATTTTGTGTAATACATTGCATTATTAGATACATACGATTTATTTACCAATAAATGCATAATCAGTGTCATACCAATATTTCAAAAAAAATATTATTTATGTGTATTCATTTATAATTTGTTTAAATCAGCTAAGTTTTTGTTATTCAAATACAGATGAATTGAAATACATTCAATACAGTTTTTAAACTATTAAATCATTGGAATTAAATTTTTAAAATAAGCTGACAAATGTTTTCTCGCTTGTATGATGTTTTATCAGTTTCTCTAAATAAAAATCAACAACAGCCATTGGTGGGACCAGATTACAGTGAGGAAAGTTGTGTAACATGTTAGATACAAATTTTGCATCGACAGTGTTATTTCAACATTTGACAATATGTTTAAATTTAAACAATGTTTTATTTAAATTTTATAAAACATTTAATTATTTAAAACAAATAATTTTAATTAACTATTTTACATCTGCAGTGATAGTAGATCATAAGAATTAATTACATTGTTAGTAAGTAGAAACAAAGTATATAATGTGCTAACACCAATCGGCTACGCATAATCTAATTACATGTTCATTCACTTCATTCGATTTAATGCTGGTAAAAGAGTAATCGATGCTACTGTTCCCATCTGTGAGGAATGTTTAGCGATTCATTCTCTGTGACCTAGCAGAAGTTGTATCTTAAGTGGTTTAATTACATAATCTGTTGCAATCATAATGCGTAGATGCAAATAAGCACAACAGATGCAAGAGATAACAATTGCTTTCGCTTTCATTAAGAATATTGATTTACATATGCGACCAGTCCCAGTGTTGAACAGAGTGAAGATGTCGCTTGAACAGGTGAAAGATTTCCTGTGTTTTAGTGGGCTTGGCCTACTCTGGGTAGAAGACAATGGGTAATTGCTTCAGCCCTCGTTTTCCTTATTAAGCCTGGCATGAAATGCTTTTTTCTTGAGAACGGCAGTGCTGTTTTATGGGACTTGTGTCTCATATCTTGTCGCATTCAATACTTTGTTTATCGCAAATGACATATATAAATGTCATAATTATTTTACTGACTTTTTTCAAACTACAATTTCTTCCTAGGTAAGTAGAAATAAAACAAAATTACCGTAATAGCTGTGGTGCCTCTATCATGTTCTAAAATAAATATCTAAACTTCAATCAGATTTAATTTCTTAATTACAAAAAATTGTTCAGATCTCCTTATGGAATGTTAGGACAAATGGACAAAAACTGGCAAGTTTTACATTAGTAAAAATCTAAAGCTATTGTGAAAAGTGCATTCTCCACAATGTATAGACAAATATGGCTTTTACATGAATTCTGGTAAGAAAAAAAAAACAGTGTCTAAATATTTTGTTATTTGTATCGCTGTATCTTAAAAACATATCTGCACTAGAGTTTCCTCTAGTCGATTTCCACTCTCGGGCACTTGCACCAAAATACCAACTTTTGTAGAAATGATTTTTAAAATCCACCACCCATCCATTTCTGAGCCCCTTATTAGTTTCATTATACCGATTAACAGACAAATCTATCTTAATAAAGAGAAGGTATTCAAGCAGTATCCAAACAATAGGAGTAACAATAAAAATCTCCATCGTGAACCAACAACTAAAGCCTTTGAGTGGCTTAAAGTGTAAGGTTATGCATTTTCATTCAGAAGAATAACAGCCATTGAGAGCAGCCTGCACAGTTTGAGTTGTCTAACATACTTCAGTTCATAATAAGACTGATATGGCTGCAGTCCCGAGCTCCATCAATTCTGCTAGTAGATTCTTTTGTTCCCAAAATGTTGTGACAATCATTTTTCAGTTCAATAATATCATCTGAATCTGTATGGCTCACTTCTCTCTGATTTTCTGGCATCATGACTATGTCGCTCGTAATATTAGTATAAACATTATCATCTACAGATTTTAGTTTCACTGTACGCTTGCTCACAAAAAATGAATTACAAAACACAGAATTACAAGTTGGAAACAGCGATATCATCATGTCTTTCATCAATTGCTGCTTTACCAGCACTAAACAGAATGAAGAAGTGGTTGAACAAGTGATTACATTATAAATTCCTGATCTGTGACTTCTGTGTTATACAAGTCACACAAGATACAAGTGATACCATATAAAGTTGATTTCTTTACATTTATTATGACACAATATAACCATTCAATGTGATGAACAGAGTAAAAGGACCAATTTCAGGGCTGAATATCAGCTACAGTTTAGTCAACATTGTTCTTGTATGCAATAATTTTGAGGCAACAGCATCAGAAAAACAATTAAAATATCCATTTTCCTCAGCAAGCCTAACTCGTGATGTTGAGGTTTTATTAAGACTGGCTCAGCGTTTTTTTGGGAATAGATATGTGTCATGTCAGGTTATCTGTTAAGTTGTGATACCTTCAGAGACATACAAATATTAATTATTATTATTATTATTATTGTGAATTAGACTTCTTGAGTCGATTGGAGTCCCTTTTCCTCAAATAGATTCCGTGAATATCAATTACATTTTTGAGCTTTGTCCTTGATATAATTCTGGATTTATCTCTTAGACTGAGGCAATAGCTACTTTCTTAATTTCCCCTTAACAGAGTGATATCTGTCTGCTTATGAAACTTATTTCCCAGGAAAATTATTATACTGAAAGCACAACATACTAGACTTTGATATCTTGATGAATTAATTTACATTTCTTATAATTTAATTCACCGAATTTCTTCATAACAGAAAGCATAAAGATAAATTTTATATAATTTGTGGATTGACTTACGCGTGAACTGTATGTCATTAAACAAATAATTATACTAGTACAACTTGTAGATTTGTTTGTTAATTATTTGCAATAATTCAATAATAACTAAACAGGTAAGTTTTCTTTTTCAGCAATGTCAGAAGGAGTACTGATATGGAGGACTTTTATCCCAGAATTTAATCAGAAATAGAATCTTCATTTTCACTAAATTAGATTGGTGAAGAAACAGCAAATCTGTGAGTTTTTAATTTAATTATTATAATATATAAAATGTGCAATGCAAAAAGTAAAAACCTTTAAAAAGTTTATGTAGAAAAGTGGTAACATCAACGTACATTAAGTGTCTGGAAAGACAGTTGTAACAAAAGATTAGATGGGCTCTTAAGAAAAACAAATATTCCACAGGTTTTTTAAGTTCAGAGGAAACATTTAAAAGGATTAAGAAAGCTTGAGATTAACTCATCGCTTCTTGATTCTATAAATCTTTGTTTATTTTATTATAATATTTAAAGGTTTTGCTCTATATTGAAGCTTATGAATGTAATTAAATTACAATATATGAAAAATAATTTGTCTTGAAGATCAATACAATATTAGTAATGAAGCGATTAATTTGGATAACATCGAAAGTTCCAAGTCTTTTAGAATAGTTCATATAAGAGATGAAGCATATCCTGGCGGGTTTCAATGTATCTACCAAAGAGAGAAACAAACGATCTGCTTAATTTTAAAGGGAAAATTTTTAAGTTTTTTGGGATAAGAGTGACATTTACACTTTCACTGTTGGGAAATTATATTTATAACCACCGATATTCTTTAACAGAATTTACAAAATTTGCTGGAATATTATAATTTTCAAACTAAAACTAAAAAATCACTTATTTTTTTTTGAATAAGTGTTAAGAGAATAAAGCTCGTCAAATGAAAACACCTTTAAATCATTAATTCACCTTCAGGCATGAATTTTATTTGTAACCTGTAAATTATGGTAGTAAATAATTTAAATTGTTATCCACTAAAAATTTCTGTACCTGCCTTAATTTAAAATTATATTTTAATAAATGATGTCATTCTGTCATTAGAGAATTTTTAACAGTTAAGCCCAAAAATATAATTTTAATAGAACATATGAGATGAAGAGGTAATAATGATTTGAAAATTAACGTAATCATCACAGTTTACTTATTAACTAGTAAAGAAAAATTCAATTTTAAACCAAACATTTGGCATTTTGTAATGTTGTTCAGGAGAGGTACAGTGGTGGGAAAGTTTCTGTTATTATACCATAATTTCTAAAAAAAAATAAACTCGCCTTACAGCAGCTGTTGATGTAGCCTACCATCGACATGTCACTGCCAATCTATTCTCAGCAATATTTAGAAAATACACTTTCATGATTTGTTACACCTTCAAATGTAACATTTGTCTTTGAGATCATTCTGTTATAATACAGCATTACTTTGTTCTTAGTACTACATTAAATCCCTAATCTTATAAATTTATTATTTTTCATACCTATAAATATCTTTTGTGAACAAAACCAAAAAAATGGGGATATAGTGGTTGTTATTTTTAAAATATTGTTACTATAAATTTATATGTAAATTATAATACTATCGCAAACTATAATCCCATTTTACACTTTATAATTTTCACTGTACTTATTCTATCTCTTTTTAGAGCTTATTTATTTTTAAATTTACTACAAAATGAAGCTATATTTGTCATAGATCTACTAGTTCATCAAATGTAACAAGTACATCACATATTATCAAGATACCTCAGAACTTACTAATGAGAAATAAATTTTTAAAAAACAAAAAAAAGAAGAGAAAAAATTGATTGATAGATAGAGCAGTTGATGGTAATAAATGGACTTTTACTCTGTTTTTCATACACAGAATCTGTTCTTACAGTGTTCTGCATTACCTATCCAAATGCTACTTGATCAGAGTAAGATGTGTATTATAACGTACTTAAAATATCATACTCAAATCCATGATAATTAAAAGAAAGTGTATACTTATATTACTATGTTTATTCTGGATAGATATTACTGTGCAGTGTACTGACAGGACAGCTTAACAGCAAGTGTACTATTATATTTATAAGGTAATTTAATTTTTATATTAGCAAACACGTCTAACAAGACGTCGCCATTTCCCAGTTTCTGGAAAATGTTTTAAATTCTTTAAGATAAAAAATTTCATTTTCTATTTTCTAGAATATTTCTAAAACATTTAGTTATACCGATAAAACAACTTAGTAGCTGTGGTATCAATCAGTATCTGAAAAGAAACTTGCTTTTCAAGCCTTTTTTTTCAAGCTTTTAAAAATTTAAAAGAAAAACGTGTTTAAGCAACTGTGAAATCTACGGGATTAATTTAATCAAAGAATTTTATATAATATAAAATTTTATGAGAATGAAATGAGATTGCTCTAAGATGGAAGTTCATTTTGTAATTTTCTGAAAATGAATCGGTTAGATTTCAAAAAACTCCAACTAGCTGCTCAAAAAATTTTAAA
Organism: Lycorma delicatula; assembly: GCF_047948215.1. Taxonomy (NCBI): domain Eukaryota; kingdom Metazoa; phylum Arthropoda; class Insecta; order Hemiptera; family Fulgoridae; genus Lycorma; species Lycorma delicatula. The sequence goes on from NC_134456.1 coordinate 2,904,854, forward strand.
AGGCAAGCCAACTTTCATTCTGCAATTTAATGGGCAACTGCATACTTTAAGTAGTGAATGACCAGAGACACTGATAATACAGACATGTTGAAACCTGCATAATTTGACATCTTGCATGGCAGTACCAACTTAATTTGAACATTAAATTATATATGCTATACAATACTAAATATTCTTGTTTTATATTCTGATCAAATTTAATTTTTTTTAATAAATAACAGGCTTTTATTTATTTAGTTTATGTACTGTAATATTTTCGTAAAATCAATTCTTTTATTGTCCATATCTTCCTCTGTACCAAATGATTAAAAGGAAAAACAAAATTCAGCACAATCCGCAACAGTACAGAATCAAATAAAATTTATTACCTCATTTATTTTTCTTTTTTCATTTATACACCAATAGTACTTTTGAGGAATTCCTCATCAGTTGGTTAAAATTAAAAATTCTTTACTTTTAAAATTTTGTAAAAATATCAAAATCACACATTAAAATATTGTTGTACGCAGTCAAAAATTAAAATTTTTTAAAAATTAAAAATTCTTTAATTTATTAGACATGTTTATGGCCAGCCACTAAATACAGCACTGCATAAATATAATATAAATTTTATCTGACATCGACAAAAGTGCTGCTATTTTTTAGCAGCTTTGATAAGAGAATCATTATCAAACTCTGCAGATTGATCAAGCTGAATTTCCGTTTGTATTTGTAAATATTTTTCTGAAATGTTCAGTTTTTTATTATTGTAATCATTTTCAAATTAGTTTTTAAGTCAGTAATGGAATGTTTATTTATTATTAGATGGTCAGCAACATTAGAGAATCCAACTTTATTGTTTTTATAATAACTAAAATGTTCTGCAAATCTTGCTCTAAATGATCTGTTATGTTTTCTCAATATAAATTTTATCAGTCGCTGCATATTATTTTATATGATACCACATAAACTGTTAATTAATAATTATTATTATGGTTTCTTAAATGTCTTATATGATTGTTTTGCTTATATGCTAGTTTATATTTTTCATGGAAATGAGTTTAGAAGGTTGAGGAGAAAATAATGGAAAAGAACCCTTTTTTTTATTAAAAAAAGCCACAAGATGGCTATTTGGAAGACATCTGCAACTGACAAGACATAAGTAAACAAATAAATTTTTAAGTTTCTACTAAAACAAAGTGGTTTTTAAAATGAAGTAATGCAATTTATTAAAAAAATAAATAAACAAACTTGTCCATGAATATCACCACATACAGTTACAGGTGTTGATACGGGCATAATGTTTGGTTCTTCTAGAACCAAATCACACACTGTATCACATAATTTCTGTAAAATACAAATGAAGCCAGGATTAATTACACAAAAATAAAATAAAAATGTCTACTGTAACTTAAAAGTTCTAACAAGATCTAAAATTTACAATTCTAAATAACAAAAAAACAGCTGTTTTATATATAATTTTTTATTTATACTATTTTAATGTGTTTATAACTTCTACTACTATGGTATTAGAGAAGCTGGTTAACCGTACCTTAACAGCAGTTGAAATTTCATTTCTCTATAACAATTCTATGAAACACTTTTTCAGACTAAATATCTTTTTTAGAAGGGTTATTCTTAAAATATTTTATCATTCTTTATGTATCATAATACTGAAACTATATCTGAAAAGATTAGAAAATTCTAAGCTGGCAGTTATAATATATATATATATATATATATATATATACATACAGCATTTATGGCGTACTTATAATAATAGCAGTTATTTCATTTACAATAATATGAAATTTTGTTGCATGTTTTAACATGATAAATTCTGCTAGGACTTTTTATTTGTAACAAAATCTTAAATGAAGTGCTAAGATATAATTATAAGATATTTATTATCTACATACATTCCCATCCAAAATATATCTTGGGACTCGTTAAAAATGTGACAGTTTTTGGAATACAAAATACTGGATTTCTAATCACTCTGAGGCACCTAAGAATCAGGAAGACTGAATTTAGGAAATTTTAATTTTCTCACATAATTATATTTTAATTACAAATTTTATGAAAATGCTTCTTTGCCACAAAAACATTTGTGTCAAACCAGATTACAAAATTATTTTTATGCAGCACATTGCTTCAACCTGTTAGGTGCTTCACTTTTAATCTTTATTAAATTACTAACCCATCAAAATGATCTTTCGCAGAATCATTTAAAACTAAATTAAAGAATCTTCTTTTACAAAATTAACTTTATTTTTTTGGTGTGTTTTAAATAATACTACAAAAAACTGAATTTTCTGTATCCTTATTTTAAAACTTGCAAGTAGTACAGACTGAACTAATTAATTCCTCCTAGATTTCATTTTGTACTGCTTTTACTTTTTATCTTCACATATTTACTTAAAAATTATTTCATACATTTATTAGTTTTACAGATTAATAGAAATTTTACCCACTTTTTACAAAAAATTTTGTATTTTGTGATAATATTCTGATCAAGGTTTTTCCATGACTTTTCTCCACCATTCTAGGTAAATTAGAATAGTTATTTTTATTATCAATGAATTAGCATACTTATCCTTTCCAGAAGTGATTAATATAATGTATAATTGTGAATTTGAATAAAATATTTTTTTAACATCTTTTACACAAAACCTTTCATCCCTGTACTTGCATACTTAAGTTTACAGTTTGGAAAATGTATTCACCTTATACGTTTGGTTTATAAAATTATATTACCATCAGTAATCGCAAACATTAATATATTAAATGTGAGCCAAAAAAATACAGTAACAGTAATTTCATTGGTTTGTTAAACAATGTCAGTAGTATTTAATCAGGTTTATGTCAGTGTGTGCAGGTTATAATAAATAACATAAACCAGTAAACAATTTTATACTACTACAGTGGTCGGCCTAGCCTTGTGACATGAACTGACGATGAAAATCAACGATAAAATTTGTGAAAATCGCCGCATTACAGTTACAGAACTCTTGCTGCATTTCCCCCAGACTTGCATGAAATTGTATCAGGGAAGCTTGGTTATCACAAGTTACGTGCAAGGTGGGTGCCAAAAATCTAAGGCGGCAGATTTCTACAGAGAAGGAATTGAAAAGCTTGTGCTTTTCAAAACATAAGTTACTTTCTGGACAGCCCTCGTATATATATAATATCTACCACCTGCCAAAATAGTGGTAGTATAGTACAAGTTCCTATTTCTACAAGCATGTAATCCACTGACAATAATTTCTCATAAATAATAACCAAAAACTGCCTTGGAAGATAAAAAAAGGATATATATATATATTGTATTTTTTATAATCAAAAACCAACTTGAACAAGTCAAGTACAGAATTACAAAGTAAATTAAATGACACTTACCTTATTTTTCTTTTCTTTATTTCAATAGCTCTTTCACAGGATCCTGCATTTCAGTTGTATATAAATTATATAAAATTATAATCAAAACAACAATTTTTTTAGAAAAAATCAAAATTAAAATTAGTATCATATACAGAAAACATTAAGTCAATAAAATAAATATTACATACATTTAAATATGACATTAATTAAGAATAAAAATTTAAAATTAACTTTAAAAATAAAATAATTATAAGATTCATACCATGTAACCTAAGACTACATAAGGTAACATTGGCTGGTCAGGTTACATGGTATAAATCTTGTAATTATTCTATTGACTTCATGTTTTCTATATATGATAGTAATTTCAATTTTAATTTTTTCTAAAAAAATTGTTATGTTTTGATATGTAATTTTATATAATTTATAAATACAACTGATGTTGCAGGATCCCACAAAAGTGCTATTGGAATAAGGAAAAGAAAAAATAAGGTAAATGTCATTTTGTTTACTTTGTAATTTTGTACTTGGGTTGTTCAAATTGGTTTTTGATTATAAAAAATACAATATATTGGTACAGAGGAATATGGGTCTTGTAAGTATTGACTTTATAAAAATTATATATATATATCTGTGTGTGTGTGTGTGTGTGTGTGTGTGTGTGTGTGTGTGTGTGTGTGTGTGTGTGTGTGTGTGTGTGTGTGTGTGTGTGTGTGTGTGTGTGTGTGTGTGTGTGTGTGTGTGTGTGTGTGTGTGTGTGTGTGTGTGTGTGTGTGTGTGTGTGTGTGTGTGTGTGTGTGTGTGTGTGTGTGTGTGTGTGTGTGTGTGTGTGTGTGTGTGTGTGTGTGTGTGTGTGTGTGTGTGTGTGTGTGTGTGTGTGTGTGTGTGTGTGTGTGTGTGTGTGTGTGTGTGTGTGTGTGTGTGTGTGTGTGTGTGTGTGTGTGTGTGTGTGTGTGTGTGTGTGTGTGTGTGTGTGTGTGTGTGTGTGTATGTGTGTGTGTGTGTATGTGTGTGTGTGTGTATGTGTGTATGTGTGTATGTGTGTATGTGTGTGTGTGTGTGTGTGTGTGTGTGTGTGTGTGTGTGAGTGCACACACACACACACACACACACAGAGAGAGAGAGTGAGAGAGGGACAGACAGACAGACAGACAGAGAGCGAGAGGAAAAACTATTTTATTAAGCATTAGACAAAATTTAAATCAAATTAATAAAATGGAATTGAAAAAAAACAATTATATAGATAAAAATATTTATTTAATATTACAATATTTTAGATAAAATGTATCTATCCATCCATAACATAATGCATTAACCATAAAATATAAAACAAATAGTAATAAAATAAATAAGTTATATGGCATTCTGTGGTTGACTTAAATTATTTTAATTACACTACTGCACTACACCTTTCAACAAAATAACTTCTGCCCACAAAATTTTTTTAAATCACTATTTTTTTAAACTTTTTGCATCACAAATTTTATTTATTTTTTTGTATTTATTAATAACTAATAAGTATTACATTTCATAATTTGTTTTCTTCTTTAATTTTTAATGACCTCTGATATCTGTAATAAAAAATTATATTAATTTTATAAAAAAATAAATAAATAGTTTTATCTAAGTATTTTTCAACACAATACTAATCACTAAGCAAATGTTTTTCTCTGAAGGTTACATCTGTAAAACATTATGAATTCTATATATTTCATACCGAAATGAAAGTTGTTCCTACTGTTATTGTTATTAAGTATTAAAATTTACTGAAGAAAATCTCCACAAAATGCAGAAATTATACAAAAGGGTACCTTGCTTTTCTTCATTATTATAATTGAAATGTTCTATAACTTTCTTTAGAGGTTTTAATACAAGAAGTAACACTTCAGAATTAAAATTATTATAATAAAAACAAAAATTATTATAATAAAACAATCTATGATCAATTTCAACATGAGAACTATCTGCTTAATGCTATTTCAGCTCTCATTAAAGTAATTATTTTTGTTGCAGGATACGTTTAAAAATACTATCATGATATACAGTATGAAAATAGTTTTAAAGAATTAAGCAAGAATTATATCATAGGAATTGATGAAATACATCTGAATTACCTGTTGGTATATGAAGAAGTAAAACTGGAATTTATAGATTTTAATAAGAATGCAATAGCAAAATAAAAAACAGGAGCAAATACAGGTGAGAACTATCACACAATCACTTTAATGTGCTTATAAATCATGTGAAGGTGTATTAGTTGAGGCCAGTTCAATCTCAGGAACAGTATAGAGGTACAAGAGAGGTGGTCATTCTAGTCCTTAGACCAGGGGTCAAAATATTCTAGCCTAAGGGCCATACTGACTCGTCCACAACCTTGGAACCTTGAGAGCCTAGAGCTAACTAGCTCATGATACCATCCTACTGTAGTTTAGAAATACGTGAAAATTTTCATTTCAGGACTAGCTGGCGAGTGAGATGGCACAGGGACCGAGGGTGGACTCCACTCCATTCATAATTTCAATTGGTACTTATGAGCAAGGACATTTCATTGCGGCAGAGGTAGCCGATGAGTGTGCTGTGCATTACGTATTGTTATGACTACTTACGACCATGCTAAATGTATAGTAGTGAAATTTTGTGGAGTAGAGAAATAAGTGCAGGATGTCGAAAAACTACAGTAGTGCAGCGATCTGAAAAGTTATACGTAGTGCGATTAGTGTGTTTTGTGACTATGGTTTTTCAGTTAAAATACAGTGTGTTTAATTGTGGGAGTTTAATTTAATTAATTAATTAAAAGTGTAATTTAATAGTATTAATTGGCATTATTTTGATTTGAAGTTACATCTCTTTTGTGTGGATTTGCATAAATATGGAAAAGAAACGAAAGATAGAGAGTGAGTGCAGAACATTTAAAGAGCAATGGGGATATCAATATTTGTGATCGAGTCAAGTAATAAGGCAATGTGTATAATTTGCAAAAAAATAATATCAATTCTCAAAGAATACAATATAAAATTGTCATTATGAGACTAAACATTCTCAGAATTACTCCAGATTTACAGGAAGCCTACGGTTAGAAAAATATGAATCTTTGAAATGCAAGTTGAAATCTCAGTAATTGTTGTTTAAGAAAGTAAATGCTGAACCAAAAGCAGCAACTTGGTCAATCCATTTGAAGTGACCCAAGAGTCAAAAACAAATTAAAACTTAATTTAAACAGTACTAAGATTTTTCAGAACTTCAATTGGAAATGACTGATTTGCAGTGCAGCGATATTTTTAAAGAAAAATATTTAAATCATCATTGCTGGAATTTTATAAGCGTCTTCCACTCACACAGTTTGATCAGGTGCATAAATTTGCTCGTGTCTTTTTTTCTGCTTTCGGCACTACTCATATACGTGAAAAAATATTCTCCAAAATGAAATATATAAAAAATATTTATAGACCCAAATTAACCGATTATCATTTGAAGTCATCGTTGACAATTTCCATGAATAAACTCCACAACTGCAAACAATTGTCAGTGAAAAGTTACAGCTACTTAAATCTCAATAATCATAATTGTAATGTTTAATTTCATTATGGGAATTACCTATGTACGTCACTTACTGTTGTTTTGGAGATAAATTTCATATCATTAATTACTTAAAATATTCAATTTCATTATGTATGTTAGTTATTGTATTTCTTAATCGGTCGTTAAATAAAAACATCTGATTATTTTGTATGATTTACATACTTTTTAAATAATTTTACAATGTAATCAAAATAAACTGTAGCCGGTTATTGGGCATGTCGATGGGCTGGATTGGTGGTGCTCACAGGCTGTAGTTTGGAGACGCCTACCTTAGACTAAAAGGGAAGGTTTAAGAGTTATACCTAAAGACATTCAGAGATCAGAGAGGGGGTTTTATAATGTAGAACAAAATAAAGTTTTGTTGATGTACTCATCATGAAATGTAGCTTAATTTCTGAAAATAAAAACTCGTTTAAAAATTCCCTATCATGATAAAACCTATCCTGTCAGTAGAAAATTCAAATCGTTTAAATTTTTGTCCTTTGGATAACCTTTCATAACATCTGAATTTTATAATCAATTAAACATAGTTGTTTTTTAAATGTAAGTGAATAGTTGTTTTTGGAACACTCAACTCTACAGAACACTTATGCGCTGATTTTTTTCAGACTATGCAAATATTGTTTATATCTAAGTGTAGCTAACTTAAACTTAACAAATCACAAAACACACCAAATATTCTGAATCGTAATCATGGTGACTAACAAGCTGCATACAGCTACTGAGCTTGTAACAAAGCACATATGTGCTGGTATAGAACTTGTTTACGAATCGAAAACTTTGCCATTTCTCTTTACTTTGGTATACAATTCAAGTCATGCTTGTTCCAAAACTGTAACTGGCTGCAACTTCACCATTATTTTACTGACACTGTACAAACCATGATGATAATATTTTTCCCAAAATAATTTAGAACTACATTTTTATTTTATGAATTTTTTTTAAGAACGTTTATACAGATGTAGCAAAATAATGAACAGGAGAAAACAGTAGCACTTAAAATAGTTCCATTTGCTTCACTCTGTTCAAAAGAACAGCCTAATAGTCGCACGTTTTGAGAAAATGTATTAAAAGGTGGAATCGACTGCAACTTATATCTACTAAAAGCAATAAAAGAAGATTCATACTTGCATACCTAAAAAACATCCACAATTGTTTTCCAAAAATATATGGACTAAAATCTAAAATTAATTTTTCATAAAATTTGTCTTAATTAGTAATTATTACCTTACGGCTCTTGTAAGTTGATAAAAATTAGTAATAGCAACAAAAACATTCACACTGAACAAACTCCAGTTCTTTGGTATAATGACAAGAGAGTATCTTGACCATACAATACCAGTTGCAGCTAATGCAGATGACTGTGAAACACTCAATTTTTCAGCTGGACGTTGAATGTCACCAAGACCAGCTATTACAAGGCCCTGACAAATAAAATAAAATCTTTTATAAAAATTTACAGTTTTGTGCGTGTTTGTATGTGTGTGTGTGTGTGTGTATATAGATATATATATATAAACACGAGGTTTGTTTAAAAATAGACCAATCTTTATTATTTACGCAGCAACAAAGATATTTAATTTAGTAACATTTAGTTGACAGCAATGTCTTCTACATAATCTCCTCTGTAACCACCTGTTTTTGGATTGTTGATATCTCGTTTAGTGTTCATGTTATTGTTATTTGGGTGCAATATGTTTAAGTGTTAATAGTGATTTTTCTAACGTGCAATTTATTGATGATTGAACTTTTGTCTCAATGTCATAGCCGTAACCCCAGCTTTCGTCTCCCATTACGATCCTTTGCATGAATGTTTCATCATCGGCTTGTTCAAGGAGTCGCCAGCATTTGTTCACTCAATGTTCTTTCTGCTGTTAGGTCATCAAACAAGGAACAAACTTTTGTAACTCTATGCATGTTCAATTTTTCAGTCAAAATGTCATGGCATGATCCAATTGAGATGCTAACCGTTTCTGAAGTTCTCTGACAGTCAATCGGCAATTTGTACACAAGAGACCATAATTTCTTGAACGTGTCATCAGTTGAAGATCTTCTTGGTCGAGGGTTATCTTCAATTGACTGACAACCAGTTTTAAATTACGAAAATCATTCGTAGCATTGCATATGACCCAGAGCATCATCTCTGTAAGCTTCTTTCAAAACTTAAAGGGTTTCTGTGAGTTTTGTCCAGTTTCACGCAAAATTTTACGTTGTATAGTTCTTCCTGAAAAACGCACATTACAAAAATCACTACTAACATTTAAACATGTTGCACTCTAATAATAATAACAATAACATGAAAACTAAATGCGATATCAACAATCCAAGAACATGTAGTTACAGGGGAGGTCATGCGGAACACAATGCTGCCAGCCACACGTCACTAAATACCTCTGTTGGTACATAATTTAAAACATTCTTGTCTTAAACATATTTGTCTATATATATATATATATATACATAGACAAATATGTTTTTATATACATTAATTTATTTACATTAAATATTTTATAGTCCATTTCTTTTTCTCTGTACATAACTATATATAATATAATATTTTTTCAACCTCCACAAAGTACAGAATTACAGAACTACTTTTTTAAATTCATCAAAACGTTTTCAGGCCCAAGCCCTTCTTCGATGATATTTTTTATTTTAATAAATTCTTCTTTGTTTTCATTTAGACATTAATTTTAGCTTTTTACATTTTAAAAATTTCAGAACAATTGTTTTGAAATTTTTAAAATGTTTTAAATTTTATTAACAAGCAATTTTTACAAAATAAAATGTAAAAAGCTAAAATTAATGCGTAAATGTAAACAAAGAAGAATTTATTAAAATAAGAAATATCATCGAAGATGGGCTTTGGCTTGAAAACGTTTTGATGAACATAAAAAAGTAAAGGTAGGAGTGTTCTCTAATTCTGTACTTTGCGGAGGCTATAAAAATAATATTGTATTATATTTTTACTTTTTCAAACATTACATACCTCTTATCAAATAATTATTAAAAAATAAATACTTAAATCCACTAGGTACAATAAAAGCAGTAGCAGCTCATAGCTAAAATTAGTGGCGATGTTGCTCCAGAAAATTTTTAGCTTTTGTTTCATAATTTTCTAAGAGGAAACAAACATCTATAAAATGTTAAAGTTTTCTATAAAAAAAAGAATCGATCAGAGTAACTAGAAGCAGGATAATAATTTAATTCTACACTATATCACATTCAAGAATAAGGTACATGGTTTTAAGCACAACAGATGCAGAAAAAAAAATACCTTCCACCAGCATGCAAGGGTCAGCACTGCGGGAGCGACAGTGCTCTCTCTCCCTTATAGCCTTGTGTGCAACTTCCTATGTGTGCACATGCAGAACAACCAAACACCACACTGCTGGAACTGTGAAAAGCACAGTTTCATACAAAGATTTTTGTATCTTTTTCATAAGTTGTGAAATGGCTACTAACATTAAGCTCAGGGATTATATATTGTACAAGTGCATAAAAAGAATTAAAGAAAAAAGGAATTAATATCTAGTGGAAATAGGAGTGCTGCAGTTCCTAAGTGCCTATATGCAAGCCGTCACTGAATAAAAGGTACGAACACTCATCTATATATAGTGATTTCAGAGCTTTAACTCAATCATCAGCAGACCAATTTTTTTGTAAAATTCACAATTATAAATAAAATATAGTTATTTAAAAAAAAAAATAGTTAAAATTTTAGAATCATTAGTAAAAATTTCCTATATCCCATGGTAACATAGGAGTTTTCATGTTATGAGGTATTTAAAAAAAAACTTTATTTATAACTATGTACAGGTGGTCAGGAAGTCACCGTACCCTTAAAGTTAATGAAAAGTATGAGTTAGGAGATTTGTTTAGAACATATGGTATTTTCATTGGGATCAGTTGGCAACAGTTTTTTACGTCACACACTCTGAGCAAAAGACAGTTGTGCAAAAATGGTTGACATGAGTAGTTACAGCATCGAGGAGTAGTTAATGATAAGTGTAAGAGGTTCATGAACAACATATGAATCAAACAATGAAGCTAATTAGCAATATGTTTCGGTAATAAGCCGCCATCACAAAACAACAATGTTGGCTTGGGTAAATGTGCATTTGAAATAGGCAGTGTTAAAGATAGACCACAGAGTGGATAAAAGTTAATGCAGTTGGAAACACGCATTGCTGTTGCATTTTCCATTGAACAATTCCTAATGAAATCAACTTGTAAATGGTCAGCTAAACTTCATATACCACAGACAACAACGCAAGATCATATGAAAAAGGACTTGAAAGTTAGGCCGTTTCGTCCAATGTTCATCACTGGACTGTCAGACTGCAAACATGGAACGTCGTGCTGCATCCTGTTGAGCTTTATTAGAAAAATTCCCTGCTGCAGTGCACCGTGTAAAGGTGCTTTTTACAGACAAATTTGCAATTTATTGCAGTTCATATGCCAGAAATTTGTTATTTTGGGCGAAAGAAAATCCTATTATGCAACATAGATGGAAAGAAATACCGCATGTCATAATATGAGCTGGAATGACAACTCGTCATTTGCTTGGTTCATATTTTTTTGATGGGCCAATGAATGCACAAACTTAAGATGTTGAATGCACGATTAATACCACAACTTCAAGAGAAGGATCTCATGGAACAAGTACAGTTGCAGCAGAATGTAATACCTGCACATGTTGCTAAATCAGTCCACGTGTGTTCCAGGATGTTGGATTGGCTGCGGTATTCCAGTGTCACCAGCTCCATTATCATGACCACTATGAAGTCCTGATTTTAACACACCATTATTTTTAGAAATTCTAAAACACCAATAGAAGATGACTTTTCACATTCGTTTTTATTTTCAATCTCAACTAACATACTTATACGGATAGAACATATTTGCATTTTAGTGGAGGTTACTTTTTGAATACATAAAGATTGACGGTAAATACAAACCCTATTAATTTTGTGTGAAAAGTTGTCTTTTGTATTCTGCATCTTATAGATAATGGTTCACTTTTTTTTCATAAAAAGGTGTGATGAATGGTTCTATAGTCACCACACTCCACAGCATTATTCTTTTTTGGCAATGCAATAAGCATTGATTTCAGCCAATGTGTTGGAATTTCCCCTGAGCATAATATGAGTTGAAAAACTGGCCAAAACACAATAGACAATTGATCGTCCTTCAGTAGTTTTAATAGTGTGCCGTGCATTTTTTCAGGTCCGACAGCTTTACTATTTTTCATATTTTTAATTGCTTATATCATGTCTTCTTTCATTTCATCTTCATCTAGACTTTCTTCTTGACCAGAATTGACATTATCCAGCATACGCTGTGCAGGCCTTGCATCACCAAATAATTCTTTGATGTATTTTTTTCCATTTAGCATTTTTGTCATTCTCCTCTAGTATCATATTATCATTTTTGTCTTTCAAGTTATTTAGTACCACTTTACAGTACAAACCAGTGAATACTTTCATTTTCTTATGGACATTGAAAAAATCGTGTTTAGTCTACACCTCTTTGATTTTTTGACACTTCATCTTCAGCTATTCATCTTATGGATCTTTCTGCAAATAATTCTGCCCAGTCTCATGCACTCATTTCCATTACCTTTCGTCATTCTTTATCACTCGTAAATTCTAATATTTCAGTGGTCATCTATGCATTCCTTCTACTACACTGCAAGGCAAGGTGCCTCATTCTGAATTCTAGACTGCCCTAACTTCTACTTTTCCCAGATGACATTTAGGTCTGCTACAGACTGCAATTCCACCATTAAATCTTTCATTTCTTTCGTAGCATGCATATGAATATCTGATTCTAGCAGCTTGCGATCATTGATCAGTTGTGGTGACGGTGATTTGCCCATCTGTGGAAAATGTGATTTTAACATAATAACAACTAGGTTGTAATCAGAATTCACATCAGCGCTAGGATATGTCTGCTCACATTTAACATATTTCTTCATGCTGACCTCTACTGAATTTTGCATTCCAATCGCCCACCCAAGACTATGGTGATTTCACCTCTTAGTGAGTTTTAATAATGTTGCAATCTGTTCATAGAACCACTCGATTTCCTTGCCATCCTTGTCTGCAGTAAGTGCATAAACTTTAATAATATTCAGAAGACAAATTAGTTAACTTGATTCTTTCCAAAAACAGAACGTAATCCAAAACCCCATTGCCAATGTGTTCAACCATCAAAACAGGAGCACCCACTCTGTGACTAGGATCATTCAAACCGGAATAGAAAAGCACTGCTTTGTCCAGCTTCACACTTCCGCAGCCAATGCCCTCACTAAGTCCAAGAATGTCTGTTATATAATTGCTTCCTCTCTACATCAGTGTTATGCAGTTTACCAGCTTGGAACAGACTGTGAATGTTCCATGTGGCTAATTTTACGTTCCTATTGTAACTGCAGCTTTCATTTGTCAAGGAGTCGGTGCAGCCCCATCTGGAAATCCGATTGGGGGCTGTTTTACTTCCAGCTGATGATTTTACAATAACTCATGCCATGTTGACTGTTGACAATACTCCACTGGTTTCCCCGATGTCTTTTGGGGGATTTTCTATCAGGGGGTTTACTCCTCTATAGCATGGTCTCATTTTGAGACCTTGGAGACTCTTCTACACATCCAACACACCATGTACTTGGCTGGGGTACATAAACGTGCCACAGGTTCTGATTGCCATTTCATTTCTCCTTCTGTAGGACTAGCACCATATGATGGTTGAATTCAAATAAGTTTTCTCAAATCTAACTTCAACTTAATTTATGTAAGCTATTTTTAAAGATTGAAGAAGTATGTTTCATAATATTTGATACAAACATCTCATCATGTAGTTCATGATAATTACTGATCTTAGATTGATTTTTAATTTTTGTATAACTAGTGTTGTTTTTTTTTTAACAAAAAATAATTTCTGAACAAACTGAAAACAGTAATACAAGTATCATCCTACTTCTTGTACCTTTGCCAGCCTGAGAGTTGAGATAAGATATTGCAGTTATGCAATATACCCAGCTATGTACAGAGTTTGTATGTATCTAAACAAAAAATATTCATTTTTGACTACATGTTCAAATAAAACGAAAATTACAATTTCCCTTTTGTTTTCCTTCTGTCCCCTATTTTGTGTTTTTCTACAGAAATACTTATATCAAGATCAGATTTTATTCTCAATACAATGAAAGGCTTATCATGTTTGCTAATAAAACATACTTTTATAAAGCTATGATTATCAAGATATTGAAGATTAAAAAATTGACATCACCACCATTTTAGAATTAGTAAATATGATTACAAAATAGGTGATAATTTTTTATTTATTAATTAGAGAAAGTTGCTTAAACATATCTACCCTGTACAAATGTTTACATATTTTTGTCCAAAGAAGAGATGGGATGGACAAAAAGTGGTAGATCCAGAAATTAATGAATTAGATACAGCAGAAAGATGACCATTATGAAAGAAATAGAAGAAAAATAATACAAATGGTTTGGTTATGACTAAAAAGAGACAGAAAGAGAAAGAATAAACCAAGGTCAGAATGGAAAAGAGACATTTCAAGGTAGAGTCAGAAAAGAGCATAGTGACCATGATGAAAATAAAGATTGAAAATTAGATAAATATTAAAATGATTCCTCAATCCAATCTTTAGATAAAATTTTTTTTTAGCAAACACAAAATGGATGGCAGAAGAAAAACGAAGGGGAAATTACCATTTTTTATAGAACTTTTTTGTTCATTTTGAAATGTAGAGGCAAAAAAATGAATAGCCAGATACACGTTTTTGTTACACATTCCACATTTTAAGTGGGCATTTTCAGTGAAATATTACCTTCAGATAAAAAGCAGCATCAAAAAAACTTCCTTATTATTGTGTCATAATACTCAGCATAACTGTTGTTTTATGGGTGGAGCAAAATGTTAGTTCTTATCTCTAATTTTGTTAATGCATTATAAATTTTAGATACCACACTTATAGTCTTTCATCATATAGTATGTAATCAGATTTAGAAAATGTAATATATTTTGTATTGTAATTTTGCATGACCTGGTACATTTTTTAGGTTATATTTGTTTATTAGATTTTATCACTTATTCTCATCGGTTCATATTTTTATTTATTACTTTTTCTTTAGTGTTTTTATTTTATGCACTGCTTGCTCGGTACTGATTTTTCATGTATGTACATCTTGTGTATGTGTTATGTAGTGACCCAAGCATCAGTACAGAATAAGGAAAATTTGAATGCGGCTGCTTCCAGATCAAGTACAGAAGCGACTGGCACTAGTCATTCTGAATCGACCTCTAATAAAACATCTAATATTATCAGTAAATGATTATCAGTAAAACATATGATGATTATCAGTAAAACATCTAATATTATCAGTAATGATATCGTTAATAGCAGTGTAACTAATATTAGTGATGGTAAACTGCCTGATAGCCCTTTACATGAATTTATTTCTGATACTTTTACGGCAAGTAAACAAGATTTATTAGAAGTTGAACAGAATATGAAGAAACTTGGAATAACTGATGATGCTCAATCAAGATCAGCTAAAAATGGTTTGTATACGGTTAGCTTTTTTAATATTTTTTTTTTATTTATTTATTTTCAGTCATTTATTTACTGAAAAATCATTTTTAAGTATCATTTTAAGTTTTCCTCTGAACATATTAACTATTTTACAGGTTGTAAATATCCATTTATTTTATCTTAACAATTTGCAATACTAAGAAAAATTAGCGAAGTCCAAGTATAGCGCAGGCTACACTTTGTATTTAAATCCTTTTGCAGTATTCTTTTTATTTCAATGAATGAATCGATCAGTCAATATTTACTCCCTCAAAATAATATATTTACAGTGGTAGTACATAAATATATTTAAAGTATACATATCAATCGCTTTACAAACTGAATTATGCAAGTATAATAATTTCAATTAGGGATCACTAGCAGAAGAGAACTTGAATGCTAGTGATGGTGCTATTGAGTGAATATAATTACAATCATTTTATAGTTACCACTAACAGTAAAACAATTGTAAATTAAACATAATATTGATTGTAAATTTAGACAACATAAAAATTTTCACACAACAATAAAATCATGAGTTCAAAATAGATATAGATTGAATAACTGCAGCGCTATCAAGACAAATTTACAAAATTTATTTTGAAATAAATTTTATCCAATATCTATTCAGTTATTTTCCTAAGTTTAAAGTTACTTAACCTCAAAAATGTAAATTCAATTTGTATCCGGTGTACTAGTTTGTGACATGCACAATGAAACTGGTCTCCTACATGTAATCATGTAAACCCTTTCTTTTAGCAAAGAATGAGCATATGCATAGTACATTTATTTATTTAGCATATGGCACTAAAACATAACACTAATTACAGTCAAAATTACAAACAAAGATTTAACAAACTAATATATGCTACTGATTCTGGAGTCGCCATCAGGAAATCTTCAGGATTCCCTTTATACGCTGTCCTAAGGCAAACTTCTGTGATGTGTCTGACAGTTTGATTTTCACCACACTCACAAAGGGGCTTCTGTGTTTTACCCCATTTATACGTAGTACATTGATTTAATGATACAAAAAGATCTGATTTTATTGTTCAAAACTGATAAAATAAGTGTCTTTTTTGTTACTTAAAAATTTGACACGAGTTTGCTATTTCAGACATGGCATCCAGATATTTTACTGTTGTAGCTTTTATTATTAATTCAGAACTGCAATTACTTATAGTATCATGAACCACCTCACAAGATGTGTAAATTCTGATCTAACTGTTATCTAATATTCATACTGGCCAGCAGCATTTGTAGAAAACTTTATATATTTGGTTTTATCCTGGTTTAAAATACATTATGTTTGAACTAACTTCCAGTTTATCTCTTTATAATCGTTTGTTCATTTTGATTAATTTTATTTTAATTTTCAGTGTAATGTAAATTTTTTTTATTTAAGTGAAGGTATAGTGAATTTCTTTTTTTGAAGAAGTACTATCATTGTAATAAACATCGCTATTGTTTGTATTTATAGGTTATTTTATTTTATGATATCTTTTACTTTTTACTGTCTGTTTTTATCATTATATCATCGCAGTTCAGCATTGGTGTATCAAAGGCTTCACTTTCTTTCCATTCTGGAGTAACTTCTTTATTTTCATCATGGTCACTGTTCTTTTCTTAATCTACCTGAAATGTCATTTTTCTGTCATATTTTTGGTTTTCTCTTTCTTTTTCTTTCTCTTTTTAGTACATAAACAAATCATTTTGAGTTATTTTTCTTCTATTTCTTTCATTATGTTTATCTTCCTGCTGCATCTAATTCATTAATTTCTGGATCTAGCTCTTTTGCCCATACAATTGGAATCTTTAGTCATCTCATCTCTTTTGCTACATTGCTTTATTGGTATATTCTTACCGATTATCCAGTTTTATTACTGTATAGTAATGTTAAGCAGTATAACATAAGGGAAAGTCAGAAGTAAAGAGATTTATATTTCTAATCCAATCTCTTATCTTGCAACACCAACTTCTATTGTAAATCATTACCTCATAGAGGTGTTTGTGGTTGTGATAAATTTCAATTTAAAATGAATGCTCCCCTTGTCCAATATCACTAAGGAAAAAATACTGACAGTGATATATTATCTCAATATGGAAGTGAAACTAGCTGAGGTTATTTATAGAATGCTACAGCAATTTATAGAGTGGAATTTATACAGCAATTTATAGAGTTTGAGTGGAATAAAAATCTACATAAGGATAGATCACTTTAAAGAAGGTAGGATTTCTCTCTGCGATGAACAACAGAAATTTATGCTTGCGGTCAAAGAATAGTGTCTATATCAATGCAATTATCCAAGTGATTCACAATTAACAATGAGTAAAGTTGATAAGTTGTAAGCTAGTTAAATGTTAGGCTGTGGCCTGGCATTTTTAATCCATTGTTCTTTAAACTTTTGAGAAGTTTGCCTTCTTTGGTTTCCACGTCAATTAACAGGACTTCTACAAAAACAATTATCTGAAAATTTCCCAGAAGCTTTTGAAATATTATGAAGATGGTTAGACTGATGTGAATTAACCTTTGGTAAGATATGGGCTTAAAGCTCGGACCTGAAAGTAAGCAACAAAGTTTAGTTTCTGAACACCCTTCATCTCCTACAGCAAAAATTCAAAATTCACATGTCTGCGGGTAGGTTGATTATGATAATATTCTGATTTATAGAAGATCCAGTTTTTATTCGCTCACAGCTAAAGGTGAAACTGTGAATAGTGAAAGCTACTATAAGATACTGTGATCATTGAAGATAAAATTTGAAGTCCAAAAGGTGCAATTTGGCTTCAGTATAGTGCTTGATCACAAAACAATCCTTTATCTTCATATTCTCTGCTTTACGTTGTTAGACCACCTACCGTTAAATCTCACCTGGCTTCAAGCAATTTTGATTTTTTTTGATCCACTAAAAGAAGATGTACGACAGAATAATTTCTGTTCTGAGGAAGAGCTCATAGAAGCAGTATAAAATTGGCTACGCACCAGATTGAAATATTTTTTCAGCACATGTAAAAAAGCTGAAGGTAAAATGTCAAAAAATGCTAAACATGCTGAAAGCTTTATGTAACAATCATCGGGGAGCTGATAAAATATACATGTTGTGCTTCTACCAAGCTCTGCTCCGTTCGCACTTAGACTAGCTGCATGGCTTATTTGTGTGCTCGATCCACCGCTCTCAGAATACTTGATGCAATCCATCATGCTATAGGAGCATTTAATTCAAGCCCTGTGTTAAGTCTACCGGTGGAAAGTGGTGAGCCATCCCTTTGGAATAGATGAAACCGATTGATTTGCTCTTACGTATCTCATATTAAAGTGCAATGAAATCATCCAACCTTTGATGCGGTGTTCTCTAACCTGTATTGCTACCAGAAACAGCTGAGACTACTGCTTTGTTAGGCACCTCAGCTCAGCACCTTTTCGTACCACTAAGTATACAATTACCTCAGTCTGTTGTTCCATGTTATTACCCCCGTTAGAGCCTTCTCTTGTTAATTACTACTTTAGTCTTTTATCTGTATCGTAAGAACACAAATCTGGTTATATTATGAGATAATTAGTCCAAAATTCTGACACAACTTGTCTGTTCAGATTCCATGAGTGCTGTACAGGCAATTGGAGATGTGTACTTCAGACGAGGAGTACATGGACATCGACATGGAATTTTTTTTGACATACAGTCTGTTATCTCTGAAATGACTCTGGGTTAAACAACTGTGAGCTTCTCCTGGATCCCCAGCCATATTGGAATTTCAGGCAATGAGCACACTGATAGTGCGGCAAAAGAGGCTTGTTTCCATCCTCCTTTCACTAATTATGTTGTTTCCGATAATCTTGTCTGTTTTCCGAAGAGGGTGATCCGTGATGAGTGACAAACTGAATAGAGTACTACCTTCAACAATAAACTTCATCCTGTTAAGAATACTGTATCACTGTTGAGCTCCTCATTCAGGAATAACTGTAAAGAGTATGTTATTATTTGCTGTTTGCATATAGGGCACGCTAGGCTAACTCATGCATATCTCATGACTCAGACTGATGCACCCATTTGTATTTGCTGCGACTACCAACTAACACACCACATCATTGTGGACTGTCTGTTATATGTCATTGTGTCGAAATTTTAAACCAGGGGCTTACTTCCAAAATATGTTAGGAAACAATGAGACAATGTTATCAAATGTTTTACGATTTCGTAGGGCTGTCTGTTTATATTCAAATATATATTTTTTTACTAATGTATATTTCAGCTATTTACACCATTTGGTCATAGTAGATGGTAATTTTATTGTTTTCATTTAGATTATTAATGTGGTTTTATCTGTTTTTAGCGTACATCATATAGGTGCTTTCTATTTATTTTTTGTATTTTTGTTTTTTCTTTCTGCGTCTTGAATATATAATAATGGACGTAACTCCAAGAAAGCATTCGAAAATTGTTTTTGTTTCTGAGCATACCAGTCTGACACAATAAAAAAATAGCTTCTGAGTGTGGTGTAGGACTAGGGGCAGTGAATGATTTTAAAACAGTATAAAGGAACTAGTTTTGTTTCACCTCAAAGGAAAGGCAAATGTGGCCGTAAAAGAAAAACTACCACAGGATCCATTATTAGTAAGAAAAAGTAAACTTGGCCCAAAATTATCTACTGTGGACTTAAATCGAGAATTAACAACCAGTGTTACAGATTACGCATGACAATTGTTAGTCATGAGATTCTTGCAACAGGACAGAAAACTTGTTGGTTCACTAACAAGCAGTATTTAACACCAGTAGTATTAAAAAAGGCTATAGTGGGCCAAAGCAGATTGGAAAAATATTTTGTTTTCTGATGAGTCACATTTTTATGTTTAGGGGCAAACAGTTTCTTACGTTAGAAAAGCATCAGATGAGAATACATCACTGCACTCATATCCAACAATCAGTTCAACATTCCCAAAGAAAAAATGTTTTGGGGTTTCACATTTGTTGGCCCTTCTTCATTACTTACAGTAGATCATAACTGGTAGCGTCTCGGCCTTTCATCCGGAGGTCCTGGGTTCTGCCATGCCTGACCTCCTGGTCAGGCATGGAATTTTTCACACATGCTACAAAACACTCATCTCATCCTCTGTGGAAAGAATTGCTTGACTGCGGACCCGGAGGTTAAATAAACAAAAAAAAAAAAGTAGATCGTACATTATAAAGTGATGGATATATCAAGATTCTGAAGGAAAGGGTTGTGACACAACTTCAAAACAAATTCCCACAAGACAGTGGAGTTTTCAAACAATCAAACAAGATTTGATGCCATGCCATACTGCTAAAAATGTCAAAAAATTTTTCAAACAACGAAACATTAAGTGCTCCTGTGGCCAGGCAACTCCCCAGACTTAAATCTAGTTGAAAATCTTTGGACAATAGTCAAAAAGCGACTCTCAAAAATGAATTATACCACAAAATTTGATCTCATTAAAGCAGTAATATCAGTATGGTGTCGTGATAAAGAAATTAAAAAAACGTGCAGTACACTTATTGAATCTATTCCAAATCGTGTACGTGAAGTGATTAAGAATAAAGAACATATTAATTACTAGATCTTCACAAATTGTAGTTTTGATTTTTTTTCTCATAAAGTTAATTTTTATTAAATGACTTATGTGTTGCATTAATTTACGCTCTAGTGTGTATGTATATATATATATATATATATATATATATATAACATTATGGTCAATTCTTCTCTTTATATTATCAAAATTATTTATGTTTTTCGTAGTCACTGCATATAATTTATTAATAATCTCTAGCAACGATGTTCTGAGGTTATTTTCCACTGTATAATTCAAGTGCTGTAATTCAACTGATCACATTCTCATGCAGCTCAGTCTCCTCGCTTCTCTAAATCTCTTCATACTGTCACAGATGTGACCTTATGTTAATGTATTTATCAGTGGTATTACCATGTTTTAATTTTCTCTTTGTCAATTAATTATACACTTTTATTATTTAACAGCCTGTTTCTAAAAATATGTTGTCCTATGAAGATTGCATTCATCGTAAATGATAATGCATGAGTGGTAATTTTATGATAGTCTGAATGTTACTGGAACATCTAGTGGAATATTAGTTAATATTATATTTATCATACATAAATATAGCTTTGTCACTATGTAGTTTTCACCAAAAGAGAATACATTGTTAATAGAAAGACAATGAAAAATACCAGCTAAGAGTTGAAACCAAATGACAGGTTTCATTTTTTAAACCAGTATGTCTAGGCCATATTCTGCTGATATTCAAACATATTCTGCTGATGGAAAAACAAATAATTAGTTGTTGTGATATACTATTAGAAGCTTGCGGGATCAATGGGATTTACTATTGGAGGTAAAAACTGCAAATATAAACATCTATCCTTAAAAAGATTTATTATCAAACCAAATTACATGTTTACAGCAAATAATATATAAAGTCTGTTCAGAAAATAACCAAACATTTTTAATTTTACGCCAACGAAGATATTTATTGATATTTTGTTGGCAGCATTTTGTTCTGCATAACTTCATCTGTAACCACATGTTCTTAGATTGTTGAAATCTTGTTTAGTTTTTGTGTTATTGTTATTTGAGTACAATGTGTTTAAGTATTAGTAGCGATTTTTTGATGATTGAACTTTTGTCTTGATGTCGTAGCCATAAACCTGGCCTTCATCTCCCAGTATGATCCTTTGCGTGAATGTTTCATCGTCATCAGCTTGTTGAAGAAGTTGCCAATAAACGTCCACTTGATATTCCTTCAGTTGTTCAGTCATCAAGTGAGGAACAAACTTTGCTGCAACTTGATGCATGTTCAATTTTCCAGTCAAAATGTCACGGCATGATCCGATTGAAATGTTAACCCCTTCTGTAAGTTCTCTGACAGTCAGTCGACGATTTGCACACACCAGATTGTTAATTTTCTGAATACAGGTGTCATCGGTTGAAGTCAAAGGCCTTCTTGGTTGAGGGTCATCTTCAGTCAACTGACAACCACTTTTAAATCATGAAAACCATTCGTAACATTGCATATGATCCAGAGCATAATCTCCATAAGCTTATTTCAAAATTTGAAAGTTTTCTCCAGTTTCACACAAAATTTTATGTTGTATCGTTACTCTTGAAAATCGCAGATTACAAAAATCGCTGCTAACACTTTAAAACATGTCACACTCAAATAACAATAACAATAAAACTAAACGAAATATCAACAATCCAAGAACATGTGGTTACAGAGGAGGTTATGCAGAACACAATGCTGCTAACTGATCATTACTAAATATCTCTGTTGGCGTGTTCAATTATCTTCCAAACAGACCTCGTATATTGTAATTAGGAAATTCATATGATTGAAAGTTTACTGCCATTAATTTTTTCCCCTTATCAGAATGGTTTATTATTATTTTGCACTTTTGTGTGCGTGCGCGTGTGTGTGGAAATGCAAGTGTTGATATACTTACACATGTACAGTATTCATATTATATATTTAAAATATATATAATAGCTATTTTAAAGTGATGTGAGTAGTATATTAGTATATATTTCAAGAACTTCTATTGTCTATTTAAACGTGAAATAACTAACCACCTTAATGTGTTACCAAAATTGGCATATTTTATTATGAGTATATATAATTACATTATGTTCAGCTAAATCGTACCAGACATCTTTCTTGTAGTAGAGAGAAATAATGCAACATGTTTCATTTTGGTAGAGTATGAAAGTACTGGATGACCCTGTGGTGATTATTAATATTTGACTTCTGTTAGCAATTTTTTCTAATCAAAATAAGTAATTGTACAAAATATTGTAATACAGATAAATTTTGAGAAAGATCACAGTATATGTATTGTATTAGACCCGTTCAGCTCATCAATCAGGTACTGTATATAGCACCTATTATGACTATTATTATTAATTTAGTTAGCAGTTAGTTAAATTTTTTTTAAGAAAAGAATACTATATTGTTTTACTGTTGTGTAACTTAGAATCATATTATAATTGTGTTGCATTTCTGTATATTTATTAT
The DNA here is from genome assembly GCF_047948215.1 of Lycorma delicatula. Classification (NCBI taxonomy): domain Eukaryota; kingdom Metazoa; phylum Arthropoda; class Insecta; order Hemiptera; family Fulgoridae; genus Lycorma; species Lycorma delicatula. Next base: position 2,928,439 of record NC_134456.1, read on the forward strand.
TTTTCTTTTCTTTATATATATGTAATGCATCCTTTCTTGACAAAAGGGTTAGATTAATTTGTCGCTACCTGCACCCGGCTTTCTTATGACTTTATGCGCATCAAGACCACCTAAGCAACACTAGTCGAAGTTGAATTTTATTATAGTAGTAATTTTCATCGCTTCACAGCCAGACCCTATTGTGAACAGAGTGAATTGTCACTCGTAGAGCTGAACATATCTTGCACTTCAATAACCTTAACATACTAGTATGAGATTGTATGTTCAGTTTTGTGAAAAGGCAACAGGAACCTGCTTCATCGTTTTTACTTTCCTTAGGAAGTTCAGTTCAGAATACTTCATTCTCGGTTTCAAGAGTCACTTGTACCTAGTGTCGGGTCAGTCTTTTTTCTTATGGCATCTAAAATTCAAGTATTTTTCTAAAAAAATTAATATTTTAGGTTTTACTTAAAATCTGTCATCTGCTTTACTGCATAGCATAAAAAAATTGGAAAAATTGATAATCTTCTCTTTTTGCATAATTAGTTATTTCTACTAAGAAGAGATTTTTGATTTTTAAAAGTTTATTTGTGTTTGACTTACCAGTAAAACTTTTCGTACTTTAGAAATTGCTTTTCTACAGTTACTCCAACGGCATTGATGTTATTACATTCAGTTAAACATACTACATATAAAATGTTAAATGTTTAATCAATTTGCAAGTATCTTTTCAATACTTTTTCACTTTCATATCGTTTGGGGATTTTTTTACACACTATTTAATGCCAGCAGGATGCAGTAAAACTACATATTTATATTAATAAAAAAAAAAAAAAAATAGCGCAGCTTATGTTACTTTTTATGTGTTATAAATTAATTAATTCTTCCTTTATGTTAATTAATATGTTATTATCTGTACAATTTATTATATTTAGCTGTGTTGCATGTTATTGTTTGTTATACGTTTGTATCTCTCATTTATTCTTTATTAAAATGATTATTTACTTTAAGTTAACAAACAGAATTTGTTTGTTATTGATATATTGTGTTGTTTATTATCAAATGCTTTTTTTTAAGACATTCTGTTTTTATTCGTTGTGGTTATTTGTAATGAACATTTCTTTCTGTAGAATTGTAAAAGTTTACTCTTATGTTTTTTTTTTATTGATTTTTATCTGTTTATTTTAAATATATTATTTTGTTTCATGTGTATTATTCTGTAAAATTATGGATGCTATAAATGTAGTACATGCAGAAGATATTCATTCTTTAATAATAACAATTTTCTTATTCTTTTATTAGTTAATAATACTTTTAGTTTTTTATTGTTAGTGATTTCTTTAAAAATTTTTTTTCACGATGACAGTTTAACCTCAGAATTTCTATTATTTTAAATCATGATTTATCTGTTTATACTTTAAAGCCATCTTTCCCTTTAATTTTCATCTTATAAATCTCATTAAATTATCAAAATTAATAAAATCTGAGCGCTTCACATATGACAGGTTGAGCCCAATTCTTTTTTACACGATCTGCCTCAGAGTTCTCTTTTTCAGTGTATCTTAAAGTATGGTCTCTTAAAACTTTATGAATTCATCGTGTTTTTAACACTTTCCTGTAACAATATTCCATTCACATTAAAATCATTGTTCTTCATTATTACTGCTTTCGTTTCATCTATATTTTACCACCAAAAAATGCATGCTGGCTTCAAATTATATAATTTAAAGTATTTATTACTTACACTGTATTGATTGTTATTTATTTATTTAATGTATTCAGAATGTACATCTTTAAAAACTCTCATGAGATCGTGTGTTTTTTAATTTAATTTGTACTTAGTACTCTTTTAATTTAATTAGTAGAAGAGATTTTGACCATAATGTACCATAGTGACTTTCAAAAATAACAAGCATCCCTGATGGAGTTCTTGGAATTATGAAGATTAAGAAGTTTCCTGGTGCCTTTTTCATGGAACTGTATATACTGTTGCTTGCCAATATACTAGTTAGCCTATTGAAATTCAAGTGATATTCAGTCCTGTAAGTGGCACCCTCAATTTGTTCACCGCACGGACTAGCAGCGTAGTGAATGTAATTCTCTCAGAGAAAAAAATATTCAACTGGTGCTGCTTTTACTTAAGATTTATTACAGTGTCACAGCTATATAAAAAATTGGATAGGTGGTATAAAGCAACTCTGATAGGTTATGCGGTATGATGTGTTATATTGTCATTTTTCAAGAGGGAATTTAAATCTTTAAATCGTCATCCTTTATCCGATTATTATTGAGTCAGGCAGCAGATCATGGACTTAGGTTTTTGTTCCCCACTATTACTCCTCAAAAACTTTCTTCAACTCTGTTCTCTTTTTTAGTTATTTTCTTAAATAATTAAGATCTAAGATCTCTTTCTTGGTTTTCTCTAGGTCTTCTTCCAATTATAAGAGAAGAAAAGATTTTAAACTTACATTCTTTAAATACGATTTAAAAAATAAAAATTTTCAAAAATAATCCAATAAATATATTTATGTTACGATTAACAATTAATAATATACAATCTACAATCAAGAAAATAATATAAAAATCTTCCCCCCAAAAATTGCATTACTGTAATAATCACGCTAACCAAAATTAGAATTAAAATAAAATTCTCTTTATGTTAATCTCATGAAGTTTTTTAGTGCTTGAAAATATTTAAAAATATATGAGATTGACAGAGTTTGCTGATAAAATACATTTAACAATAGGAAAAATATAATTTGAAATTTCCCATGTAATATAAATTTTGATTTTTTATAATTGTGTAATACTCATAGTTTTTCAATGTATTGACCTGAATGTGTTAAATTTTATGTCAGAATCTTGTATTTGTGTACATATAAATAAATGCTTCCTGTTATTTTCATGAGCCTGGTTTGGCTAATGTTTTTTTCTGTTATCTACATGTCATAATGTTATGTCTTGGCTGAAATGTATTGCAGTTGCCCATAATTTTCAACTGAAAAGGGATAGTGAAACGAGACAAATGTGGCATAAAATTACATTTTATTTGCTAAAAAAATTTATATTTATTTTTCCCTTTAGTCACCATTTACAGCTGCCAATTTCTCCCGACCGTGAACCAGTTCAGTCATTCCATCAGTGAAGAATGCTGATAGTTTTTTTTTTTTGATCCACGACCTCACTGCATTGTTCAGTTCATCATCTTTGGTGAAATGAATACCCTTAATATTACTCTTTCATTGCACAGAAAGAAGTGAAAAGTGCAGTACACCAAATCAAATGTTTCTCATTAATCATAGAAACCGGTCGAACAGTGTGAGATTTATCCTCAAAATTCCCTTACCAGCCTCTGATGGACAAATTGTATTACTCGCCTACTCACAATACTTCATTCAACAGTTTCATAACCATAAACAGCTTTTAAACAACAAATCTCATGATGTTCACTTTTTTAGCTTTTAAATAGCAGGCATACTTGAGTCCATAACTAAGGCGACTGACAGAATATGAGAAAGCATTGGTCAACGAGTTTTGGGGTGTTAGTAGGAAAATGTACCTGTTGCTTTGTGAAACATTTTGTTCTCCTGTTATATTCAGTGTGCATTTACATGTATGTCACTTTTTAAATTCAATTATTGAATTTTGTTTAATGAAGTAACATTTAATATAAATTTTATATTAATTTAACTTTATATTTCATTATTTATATAAATTGTTGATTACTTGAGTTTTTTTATTGACTGAATCATAACTTAATTCAAGCTTTGTTCAGGAAACTAAAATAAAAGAAATGGTCTACACCACATGTAAAATAAACAGATCTTATATTACATAATAGCTTACATAATATTATTTAAATTACTTCAGGGAGACTATACACTTTCTACTAGAGGCGCAAAATAGTTCATGTAAAGGGAAGTATAAAATCAACACTATAATTTTATTTTCTGATTTTCTCATCGTTACAAGTGTACTTGTTTTTGAACTTCAACTATCTCATCCATCCAGAATAACAGCAATGCTCTCTATTTGGGTAACATTATACAAGAGCTGATTAGAGAGTTCTTGGCCTGACAAAGAAACCATATGTTTCAGAAATTTATTTTATTTTTCAAAGACTTTCAATACTCTCAGTATAATGCGATTTGTGTAACTGCAAAAGAAGCAGTTGTCTCAGTTTAACCTCATCATTTGAAGTGAATCTTCATCTACAAACCATATCTGCTGATTTAGGAAGAGGAAGTGATTACTATGAGTCGAATGCAGTGCATGTGGAAGCACTTCAAAGCATAGGTAATAGAATTTTGCAGCAACAACACATTATTGTCTTGAAAGAACACTTTCTTTTTGGCCAGATGTGGACGTTTAACCTGAATAGCACCCGTCACTTGGTCCATTAGTAGACTATTCATCAACAAGGCATGATCTTGTGTTTTTCCAGATAAGCTTCACACTGAAGGAATTCAAAAAACCATAGCTGTGACTTTTCCTACAGATTGAACAATTTTCGCTTTCTTTAGCGGCGCTTTTCCATCTGTTCCCACCCGCTGTTTGAACTGTTGTTTGATCTCTGGCATGTAATATGGATGAATCCATGTTTCATCTACTGGTCATAAAATTTGAAAAGAGATTCAACAGAATTGCATTTAAATAGATCTAAATACAATTAAGAAGTCTCATTCGTTTTCAGTCGACAAACACACCACCCATTGAGCAGAAAGCTTTTTCGTACCCAAAAAAATCATATAAAATGTAGTGCACTATTGAGATGTTTACATCAGTAAGCCGCATAACTTCTGTCAGCCATCATTTAATATGGCATTGTGGGTTTTTATGATTTCATTGGTTGTAGCTGTTTTTTTGATGTCCCAACTATTGATCATCTTGAATAGATATACAAACACGGTTAGATTTAGAAGCCCCCTTTTTTCCATCAAAAACAGAAGGGAAGAATCCTTTAAAATTAAATTATCTTATTTTTTTATGTGCACATCAAGGTTAAACCTTTTAAAACAAAGTACTTTGTAACAGCTCAAACTTCAACTTATCCATTTTTCAGAAAATGTCAAAACTTGTTTGTTTTACTCAATCGCCACAAACAAGCAACTATGTACATGCATCTGCAACTTTGCTACATGCCACCTTAAGGATCACACTTGAGGATAATCATCTTTTAAGGAACATACTATTTGGTCAAACTTGCGCTATCTCTTTGTCAGGCCGAGAAGTTTCTGAATGACTCTAGTAGTCTTGTGTTTCTGAAACACAGTCATTTCTACATTATAATTTCTTATACTACACATATATATATATATATATATATATATATATATATATATATAAATTCCATCTTTTCCACATCTGTTTTATCAGTTGTTTTAGCTTGTTGGTTCAGTGCTTTTATAAGAGGAATAAAGATTGCAGTATAAAGACTGCTTGATTTTTATTTAATATTATTCTTGTTTATCGTTCAGCTCAGATTCCATATAATTAAAAATTTTCAAGGTAGAGAAGAAATCGTTACTATGAAACAAGAAATGCTTTGTGACTCATTTTTTCATTCACAGTTTGGTAGTTAAGTAAACAAGTAAGAAGTCAAGTAATCATTGTCGGGTCTAATATTAGCTATAATTTTTTTTTTCCTTACTATTAGCTATAAAATTAAGAAGCAGAGTGTATGTGTTTAACATGCCTCACATCATCATGTCACAGAGTAATGAAAGAATATTCAGATTATACCTTTATGTCGTATTCCATGTCAAATTTATCTTAAATTTCATCTTATTTTTTATAATGTTGATGATAATTACAGTCTACGTATTTTTACTGAATAAAATTTTAAGTAACCAGTTAACATCTACTTCATTAAACGTTATATATATCAACTGATTGTATTTATATCTTGATTGATTAATTAGTTATAATGATAATAGTTCCAGTGAAGATTATGTTTACACCAGTATTATGAATATCTTTCTTTAATTTGTCACACAGTCATCATTAAAAACATAGTTATAAAAAATGTTTCCTTATTGTGATTATCTATTTTAAATATTTAAAAAGTCATTCAATATAATAATATTTAATTAGTTGAAAGCAAATAACATAGTTATTGCTATAATTATTCTACTATTTAATGTTATTTTATCTGTTTTTTTGCGATGTATTTCTGAGCTATTCAGTTTTAAACAAAAATTTCATAATTAAAATGTTTTTTTTAAAAAAAGTCAACTGAGTCTGTAACTTTCCCTGCAATCAGAAAAAAACTTTGTGCACTCTGGCTTCTGAGGACTTTGCCCTTGCCAGACGAGTACTTGAGAGGAGAATTGAAAAAAGGATTGGAAAAGTTGCCGCTGGAATAAGATAAATAATATTCACACTAGTATAGACTACACACTACTTACATCGATTGAGTGTTCTGAATGCAAGTTGCAGCAAAGTTACCCTTTGCCTAGCTGCTGTCTGTTTATTATGTGACATCTGTAATCTTTATATCAATACAGTTTAGGAATAAAATTAATATTTTAACTCCATAATAAAAAAAAATAATTTATTTAGTTATTTATATTTTAATACTGTTGAGTAAATAAATTAACTTTTTTAATTAGTTAATATAAATTTTAAGATAGTTATAGTACATTTTGAATAGTGCTGTTTGTTTATCTGGTGGCTATTATAGTTGGCTGCTTCGTGATAATATAAACAGTAGTTTCTTATGTAAAAATCAACGTATCTTGGTCTGTACTGTACATAATCTTTATAAAAGATTAGTTAGCAAACTATAATTAATTTTGGCTAAAGAAAATGTAATCATAAAGAATTTAGGCTTAACTGTATTTTAATTTTTTTTATTTTTATTTTTTTTTTGACAGTTGATAATTTGATAAATGTACAATTACATCTACTTTGTCTTGAATTCCTTTTAGAAATACTTTCTGAAAGCCCATCAAAACCAATTTGTGTTCTGAATTTCTTCCATAGAAAGATAATAGAATTGCTTTTTGCTTAAATTATATTTATGGTTCAAAATTACTGATTGAGTAAGCTGATAAATATATAACTTATAAGAAAGCCTGCACATATTTGCCAAAAGCTGTCACCATTTCAGGAAAATATGAATAAGTCATATGCAAAAGCAGATTTCATTTGTGAGTGCTTTATGCGCTTTGAAAGATACCTCAAACCATTTGTAATAAAATTCACAACTTCACAACAGGAATAAATTTTCAGTCAACAACCCATAATTCATTTTTAGAAATTAAAACGATGAACATATTGTTTTTATTCTCATGTCTTAATGTATATTTATTGGATTATAGCTGCAAGCTTATTTTCCAGTATCTTTCAATAACGTTGGATACAAATAGCTAGATACTCTTTACAATTTCTTGAATATATTAGCATATGATGTATCACACCTTTATAGGTGGGACAAACTTTATGGCAGGAGTTTTCAAATTGTTCACTAGTATTACCTAGGAAACCTAATAACAAATCCCAATTGCCAATGACCAATCATGTATCACAAATTATTTGCACAGTCGGGCAGTGTTCCTCATGAAAATAGACAAGTTTTTTCAAAATTGTGATATGGTAAATGATCATATCTGTTCTTGATCTTCAGTCAGTGTTTGAAATGCAATTATAACTTGAAATGTTTTGTTATTTTCATGTTATGAGTATATTTATATTAATAAATTATAAGTTATTTTCACCAACTTTGTTATTTTTTGAAAAGTTAGTTCTTTCTAGTGTTTCAATTGCTGATATTTAGTGCAAAAGTTACGCATTTTCTATATTCATATCCTGTTTTACGGTCTTAAAATGTTGCAAAAATGTAATTACTTCACACCCAGCACATTATGTAGTGTCATGTATGTGAGCACACAAGTCTTGTCGGCAGTGAAATGTGTTAATATTTTAAGAGTATGAAATCATTTAAAATATCTGGTGGAAAAATATAGCGCAAGGAACTTATAACCAGCCTGTTACAAAAAGCCCATCCCACAGCACAGCATTCTTCTGGTAACATGTACGCTTCTAAAGATGAAACAAAAAGAGGGAAGTTAAAAAAAAATTTATATTTACAGAAGAAATACATTAACTTTTACAAAAGATGCTGCAAGTGACCTCCTCATTTTCGAGATGTTGGATGTACAAAGGCATGATTTTTATATTTTGAAATCATATCGAGCACATGTATCTAACATAAAACAAAATCAGTGGCACTTCAAAATATTTTTCGTGTGTTTAACATACTGCTATATTACTGGAAAATGTAGATCTTGCAATCACTAACAGTCAGCTGGAATACTTTAGATACAGGTTAGAATACTTTGAAAATTGTCAGATATACTATTACATTAACATCATATCAGAAAATATTGGTTCTAGAATACAATTATAAGAATCAGCATGTTACATCTGATTTTCTCATTGTGAAGTAGTTTCTCATTCTCCTGGTCGTAAGGGTTTTGTTTGTGTTTTCTGAGTCGCATAGCCGGATAGATCAAACAATGATTTATTACTTTCCAAATACTAAACCAGGACTAATAGCTTATTGTTAACAGTTTATTTTTACAGAATTCAGTTACAGTAATTGAAACAGCTGCCCTGTCTAATTTAGTTTTTTGCAGATTTTTCATAATACTGGTTCAGATTTAAGGAATGTGTCTTTTACGGTTTGATTTGTATTTTACACCGCTATGCTTTAATCTCTTATAATCTTGGTGCAGCCATTTTCATTCTTTACAAAAATTATCTGTTAATTATTTATAACAGTTTTAGAAGATTTTACATTTGCTACATTTCTTAGACCATTTTGTAACAAAATTCAATGACTGTTCATCTGTAGTAGAATGATGTAATTAGAAAATTATCAGCAAAATTTCTCGGTTTTCTTAAAGGATACATATACACATGAAGTAAGTTTCGATTGTAGCGATCATAACTTTCACACAAGACAATAGGGAACAGCACATTATAACATAATTACAATACAGAATGCACTAATCGAAAATCAAAACATATTTGATCGATAACAGTAGAAATGTCCAGTAAAAGCAGTAACAGCTTAAAAGACAGGACAGATGTTTTAATTACGATTTTATTATTCCACTAATCACATTAAATTTTAACAAAATTTTTGGATTTTTTCCTCTTATTTATTTTATATGGTAATAAAAATGGATTGTTACAACTATCTTGAAAATTAATGATTTTGGCAACAAAAAAAATAAGTAAATAAACAAATAGCACTAATGCACTGTTTTTCTCATAATTTCCATTAATTTGAGTCTAGTTCAATTTAATTAAAATTTATTATAATTTTTCAATGTATAAAAAATGTTTTATCATCTTAAATTAAAAGGAATTAAGTAAGCTTTCATTTTTGGAAGAAGCCTTTTTTGCTTAACATAAGTTTTAAGTAAAATCTTACTGTTTGCATTATGGTTGAAAAGTATGCTCTATTTAAAAAATTCTTTCTCTGCTTTTTATTAAATTGAACGCCTTAGATCTGTAATTAAAGAATATTTATAAGATTTTAATTCATTCGCTTCGGTTCTATTTCTTCACTTTATAATTATTTTTACATAAAAAAAAATTGTTGCTTTATCACTTTTGGGATAAATTAGAAGTTAAAAACCACATATATATTTTTTTGGTTACTTTAGAGGTGTTATAGTAAGTCATTTATTACCTGTTACAACATTTAAACTCTGGTTTAGAAAAATGCCTGTTCTTGACCTCAGAAATTTTATCAGTTTTACTGGATTATGAAATACGTCATTAAAGTTCCAGATAGGTTTAAAACAGGCTTGGATGGGGGGGGGGGAGTAATTTTAACTGAATTTTCTCTTTTTCAGGCATTTATTTTTCTTAATGAATTTTAAACAAAATTGTCATTGAATATTTCAGTGATTTAATGATTATAATATTGGTATAAATATGTAAAATTTATTTCTTTATTATTTCACTATTAAATTTTATTTATTATTATTTTTGCTTTTTGTTTTTTAACAGCTTAAGGAACATCAAGGAACGAATGAACTAACACGCATGTTGTCATTTTGTGCAGTGCATTGCTGATTTTATATATACATATAAATATATTTATTATGAAAAAATATATTATATACATAGAGAATATTATTATTGTAAATGAAATTATACGCATTTATTTATTACTATATATTTATATTTAATGATAATAGTTTTGGGACAACTGAAATTTTGTGAATGATGTTGATATTCCTTCTTCCCTGATAATTTTATCATCCCTTAATTTACCTCATAGTGATTATTATTACCTCACAATTGTCATTTTATAGTTAATTACCTGTTATCATTAACTCCCTGCGTTATTGTGCAGTATCCTTAAGCGATCGGATGTAATTTCATTATGTAAATACCTCCCTTCATCGCTTTGTTTAGTGTTCCTTTTAGTTTATTTTATATCACTTGTTGCCTTCATGTTGTTTTTTTTAATGTTGTACTCTGTGGATTATTTAAATTTTTTTTACTTTTACTTTTTATCCCCCCATATTTAATGTTTAATAAAATGCTATTTTATTTAGTGTTCTTCATTATTTGGCTATGTTTGTATATCATTATTATTACTATTAATCTTTTTACCGTGTGAAATACAATGTTTTACACTGTGTTACAACAATTTATGTTAAACAAATATAACAATTAGTTTGTAAATAAAATAAAATGATATCACATATACACTAACATAAAATAATGATCTTGCTTTATTTTGAAGAAGTATTTTCAAGATCACAAATCAGCAATCAAGTCTTGTGAAATTAATATTGAAAGCAAACACCATTGAAAAGATTTTAAGATTTACAACAAATATCCCTGTTAAATTTATATGGTATGCTAAAAAAAAAACCTTTTCTCTTTGGATAATGCACTATCTCAAAACCATCAGAACAGATTGGAGAGTAGCATCTTTGAAATTGATCAGTATGTAAAATTTCAATGGCCAAAGATAATGTTAAATGAACCTATTCCCATTTGATCACTGCAGTTGTGAATGTTGGGTGTGCTCTGTGCTCTTGGCAATTTTTTTTAGTAACTAATGCATGTTTAGAAATCAATGCTGTTTAATAATGAGAAATTACCATTACCTGTTAGATAAAAATGTACAAAAAAAAAATTTAATGAACTACATAAAATTGAAAGCAGTATATCTGTAGGGATAAACCTTCAGAAAAATGAAATCCTTTTTTTTCTTTTATTGAAAAATAAAATGTTATGAATTTAAACCTTCTAAAGAATAGAACATTAATATATAAGTTTAATAGTAAGTATTGAACAAAATATGTGTACTTTAAAAATCATTTTGACACAGTAAATGATTCTTATGAGCAACGGATGCTAAAACAATTTTTTTTAATATTAAGTATAATTGGAAATGAGTTTTTCAGTTTTAAATGGGCTATTGCCGGTCAATAGACTTTGGGTATTAAAATATAATTAAATTTATTGATATACATTGAAAGTTTAAACTATATCTTACGGAATTACCATCTGTTCTAAGCCTGATGAGCTTTGAAAGTCAGGCAATGAGAAACCAATAATGCAACCAGAGTGAACCCTTCCTGGTGCATAAAACTGTAATTATATTTTTGTGTTGTCTAATCGGTAATTATATTAATTCTTCAACATCCTCTACTTAATTTGTATTTTACACTTAACTTGTGTTAACATCTAATAAATAAATAAACGTATATCTTTACAAATATATGAAATAGATAACGTACAAAATTATTTAAGCCGTAAATAATTATGTTATCGTATAATACAAGAAAACCTCTCCTACAATACAATCTGAACGCATTTAAACTCTCAGTGAAAGTAAAAACCTATTTAATAAACTTTTAATTCTATCATTATTTGGTTATTTTTTTTAACTATTGATATTTGATACATTATATTTCTAAATTTTATAAATTACAAGTATATTACATTCAGATTGATTTTTACTCAGAGCTGAAACATCATTATTTTAAGAATTTGATTTTTTTTAACCAAACAAAGTAGTAATTAATAAGAGCAACTCTAAAAGAAAAAGAAACTACCTGCCAACTATGATCTGCCATCATAACGATGTAAATATTTTATATAAACATTAGGTTTTTATGTTCGAATACATCACATTAATATAGATATTATTCATTAGTTACTGAATTGCTAAGATAATGTTAAATTACTAGCATATATCAATTATATATATATTTATGGAAAAATTAAACTAAATTAAAAATGCAGTTCTGTACACAAATCATTTAAATATCTTTATATTTAGTTACAGAATTCATTAAGTAATAATACCAAAACTTTGAATCATAAACTTTATTTTTCTTTGTAATGTGTTCCATTAAAGTTTATTAGCGATTGAAATTATAAAATGAGAAAACTGCTGAAGGGTTTGGTTTAAAAGAATATAGCCATAATTATATACGAAACTGTAGGATAAAACAGGAGTTGCTATGAAGCTGTGAGATAAAAAATTTTGTGTAGCTTGCTGGTGATTAAGTGATTAGTAATAAATAAACTAGATATTCTGCATTCTTCCAGAGCTTGCAAGCTTTGAAACATGTACTATGTACTAACAGCAAATAACATAATGTTATTGAACTCAATTTTTCTATACTTTTTTTATATGGTTTTTAAAGTATTTGCTATAAACATGAATAAAAAACTATTTTCCCATCGATATCTGTAACCCTGTACGTTGCAAAACTTTTGGTCTATCATGAATGATAGTTCTATTAAGAGCAAGGTGCGATTGCAATAACTAATTTGTTAAGAGTTAAGATGTCATTGAACTGTGATCTTAAAAATTGTCAGTTCTTCAAACTGATGTGAGATCGTGCTTAATTTTTTATTATTGTTTTGATGTTAATAATTTTATTTTATTTTATTTATATAAATGTGAAGTATATCCATTATAATTAATTCCAAATCCTTTTTAATTAATCAATTTTTTTTTTATAACAATCAGTTTTTTAACAATTATTTTTTCTGTCATGTGCGAGTGTGTTTTTCTTTCTCAGAGTCTTGTTTTTTTTTTTGTTTGGATCTTCTTTGATTTATTAAAATTACTTTTTATTTCATTACATCAAATCTGTTCATTTTTTTTATTTTTAAACTCTTAAGCAACTACACTGGTAAATGAAACTGTGATGTTACTTTCATCTCATTTGTATTATTAATGAGTTATCATTAGTAGTCGTGGTCACTTAATGAAGCAGACTCCAATTAATTTTAATTAAATGGGCTCTGAGGAAGATAAAACAATTTTTTTAAAGTAATAATTTGAGAGTTAAGCCATCGCTTCAGTTTTATTAATTATTCAGTTTTTTCTGTATGTTACGCATATAACTTTACTAAGTAGTTTATCGTATAAATTTCAAGATCATTATGAAAAATTACAGTTTATTAACATCATTAATTAAAAGGAATTTTTTTTTGTTTTAGCCAGGAAATGAAACGGGGTATATTTTCATTAAACTTTACTGTAAAAAATTATAATTTCCTTTTTTTCTTTGAATGAAACATCCCTATTTTATTTCTTAACATCGCATTAAAATAGTAGAATAAGTAAAGGTACATTTTTACTTTTCAGTTTGGTGATCGATGGAATTGATTTCCTATCACCCATAACCTCACACAGTTAGCGTGCAGTCATTGTAATGATTCATCATTTACCTCTCTATAAACATGATACTAAGCTAATTTATTATAAGAGGACTCTTCTTTCTCGTCAATCTTTATCAAGAAAGAAATCCAAGTAGTAAGAATACGTATTCATTTGTTTTAAATCATTGTATTCTTATGCATATGTAACCAGTAAGGTATAGACTTTTTGAAAATTTGAATTCTAATGAACAGTTTAAAATGCATAATCATCACTTATGTTCGATTTGTTTACAATTTAATTAATTCTGACTCAATCAGCAAAATTTATTCGATCAACTTTTTTAGTATCAATTATCTATTAAGTATATATATAGCCTATAATGGACAGAAATCTTGCTAGTTTTAATACATCTCACTAATAGATCGTATTTCAAATCAAACAATTAACATAATTTTGTAGGTTAACTCTGCAAATAATCTGCATATTTTGCTTTTTGTGAATGAAATAAACTGATCACATTTTTTCCATGTTGTAAAAACATCAGAAAATTCATTTTAAATTACTTATCAGAAAATTGAATAACGGTTCATTACCTTAAAAACCACATAGACTCTGGAAGATGATAATGATAATAATAATAATAATAGAGAATTTGTGTTGCTATTACTAATCAGTAAAACAAAAATCCTTTTAGTTGGTTTTTTTTCTTCATTGTATAAAAAAATGTTCACCCAAATTAATTATGTAGAGATATTCCATTGACTCCAATTTCTTATTAATTATATCCAGTTAAGCATAGATAACTTATGTAAATTAATTTTTAAACAGTTTATGTATTCATAAATAAAATAATTTTCAAAATTTGTTAAATTATGTGTAATTTACCCCATTAAAAAACTAAATTAAGATGTAGGCCTTATCCTACCCTATTAAAGGGCATTTGTATGTGTGTCTTGTCTGTGTGTGAATCCCCCTTAGCTTAGCATCGGAATGTACCAATCACTGGCGGAAAATCCCAATTTGTTAGTACCTGTCTCATGGTGGTCAGGTGTACACTTGTTATATTATTATATATTACGTTGTCATAATAATACTGTATTTGCTAGCAGTACAAGAGCTAACGTTTGCATACAAAAGATGTACTCTCAATGGTCCGGTTATCCAGTCATTCTCTTTTTCTAAAATTTAGTTATATCTCCGGAACAGTATGACCAATTTTAAAAATTCAATTTTGGACATACACTATAGGAAATATACCGTGCGTGAAGTTTCAATTTTGGACACCTAATAATTCCATTCTAAGACACCACCTGCCAGGAAAACCCGCTCAGAGGGCCTAGCTGTGGAGGCATGCCATAGGCACACTCTGCAGCTAGTCATGAATATAATCCTTACTTATTATTTTCAATATGTTTGAAAAAATTAATAAAATTTTAACTTCTTTGTAGTTTCTACTTTTCTTGCGATGTCCTATAAACAATATGCTCAAGTGATTGCACTGTATATAGTACCAAATTGAAACTTTTAGTGTCTAAATTTGGGGATAAAAAAAGAATTTTTAATTTCTAATACAATTTTTTTTTTAATAATTAATTTTATAAGCGCACATTTTAACAGTATACAGCAATATAGTTGCATTATTTCCTTCTTGCTCTGCTTACAGTTTTCATTTACCTT
The DNA here is from genome assembly GCF_047948215.1 of Lycorma delicatula. NCBI lineage: Eukaryota > Metazoa > Arthropoda > Insecta > Hemiptera > Fulgoridae > Lycorma > Lycorma delicatula. The sequence continues at coordinate 2,943,755 of NC_134456.1, forward strand.
TCTTCAGCGACTGCACTAAGCATCAGATGAGACAAAATTTGCAAATCTGTAAATATTACAGAAAATGGACAAAAATTGTTCTTGGAAGTAGACAATTTTTGAAAGATATTCTAGATCTTTTTCTAAAAATGTATTATCATGTGTTATTATACCTTGAAGAAATTTTTCTACAAACTTTGGTCTGACGTAAAATAGTTTTACATTCAAATAATGTTATTCTGTGAACTTCCTGAAACTTGTTTTGTTCTGTTTCTTGTAATGTTATGCTTCCACTCACAGTTATTCATAAATTCAAAATAAATAATGAAGTACTGAACCTTCAGCAATAAAATTGAAAACATAAAAAATTGCCTGTGGTTTCTTATTTTCCTGTCTACTGTATTTCTAACCTGAAATTTTGTTTCCTAAATGTGCTTAAATGATCTCCAGAATAGTATTGAATAAAGAAATCGTTGTAAACGTTTATCATTTACTAATATCTAAGAATTTCACTCACTATATTACACTAGTTTACTACTATCTCTTCTTAACTCAGTCGCCTGATTTTTTAAACCATTTTCTTAACATAACTACCTACACCTCGTTAACTTTCAGCCCATTTGTAAATTATTTCCTTTCCATAAAACTCCCTGACAGTTTTAAAAGTTATTCGATATTTTAGAGGATTATGCAGATGGATTATAAAGATAACTTTAATTTTTTTTTTTTTTTAATTGACCAGTTATAATTTTAGCATAATTTTTTAATAAATTTGCTCAAAAACTTAAGATTTTTAATTTTTAATGAAGAATGATCTGCTAATGTTATTGTTATAAGTTTTATATAGAAAAGTTTTTTTTTAGATTTGTCTGCTTTTTCTTTCACGGCATGTACTGTAGTTGTGATTTATTCTATAGTTTTAACAACCATCATTATATGAAAATTAGTTTTGACTTTGCTATAAAAGTTTGTATAGTTGCAGTTAGATTTAATTTTATTTTCTCTTTCTGTTTTAAAAAAGTATAATTTCCTTGGTTACAGGCGATAAAAAAAAATTATTTCTCTTATACGTTTATTCTATTCACACTTTTAGGACAGCACATTTTTTTTTCATTTTTGGAGCTTTAATAGTGTAATTTTCAATACCTTATAAAAACAATGCTATAATTTGCAAAATTTGTTACACCTTCATGTCAGAATAAGCCCACTCACCTGCTGGGAGAGACTGCAAGCAGTTACAAGGTTACACAAGTACGTATGTTGAAGTACATCTGATCCCGATCCAAAGTGCTGCGGAACAGAGTCCATTGCAAACAACCAACTAGTGTGACAACCTGCCGCTCGAAGTCACTTGCAATGGACTCTGTCCCATAGCATGTTTGCATCGTGATCAAACGCACTACTGTATATATACTCGTGTGACCTTACAGCTGCTTGTAGTCCCTTCCAGTGGACAAGCAGCCTAAGAGATAGAGAGGCTTTTCCTTCCACAAATTTCTGGATTTAAATTCCATTTATGTTTGGATTTTTCATGTATTAAAAAAAAGTCATCCATCATTAAGTAGCTGAAAATAATCATCATCTCACGTTTGCGGAAGAAATTAAATTGAGTTTGAATGAATGTTTTTGAGTATGTCAAAAATATAAGTTTTTGACACCTAATTTTTTAGGTTTTATGCCCAAATGGTTTTTTTCTTTTACTGGTACCTTACTGTCATAAATATGAATGATTGAGTGTATGTGAATACATATTAACAAGGATACATAAATTCAAAAATTTAATTTAATTAAATGGAATTGAAATTATGAAGTACAGTTATTAAAATCTCATTTTACATCTTGCTCGTTTTTTTATATTAATGTCATTTATGTAGTATAATTTATTTTTAGTTAGAATCAGTTTTTTTTTTTATAATATTCATCACGTATTTTTCTTATTGCATGTTAAAATACCACAGTCCTTTTTATAAACCCATTTTCAGGTCTGCTACTTATTGCTTTTTTTCTCTTTATTATTATTATTAAAACAGTTATTTTTTTATTTAAAATATTTATTTATTTATTTTTCTGACCCGACCACCCTTATGATCCCCAGAAGAAGAATGAGAGAAAGAATTGGAGGCTGAGCTACAAGATTATGAGGTTGTCGCTGACGATGATAATTCAGGAAGCGGTGCCAGAGTACATCGCAGTAACAAGTCTAAACATGTTGAAGATATACCCGATGTCGAAGATGATCTTAAATAATAAATTAAAATAAAGGAAAAGACTTACTTATTTTATTATTATTATATACTAGTGCGTTATTGTTATTAATATTATTTATATATATATATATATATATATATATATAGTTAATTTAGTTATGTACATTAATTATTATTTTTTATTGATATTTTTATCGAAAGAATCACTTACACAAACATACACAATTGCATCTATACAGTAACAAACTGATTGTGGAATATTTCTTTATTGCCCTTGTTGATTTTAAGTTTGAGGTGAGTATAAGTAATTAATGACAAGTCCATTATTAAAAATGTTAATCTTGTTTGTTCTATTTTTTGTTCATTTAAATCAATAAATATTAATAAAGCGGTTACTTTTAAGTTTTATAAATAAAGCATTGTTAATTATTTGGTGATTCTTTAATATTATTTATTTGATTGTAATTCTATTTTTTTGTTTGTAGTAAGTTATACAGCAGTTTAGTTTATAGATTATATTATTGTTATTATAATTTATTTATATATGTAGTACTTATGTAGAAGACTGATGCTGCATCATGTTTTTCTTTTAATATTAAATATTATTAATTATATGAAAGTCTTTTTTTTTCTCTGTGGTGTTAGAGAGAGAGAGAGGGGGGGTTATGTAAGCAAGGAGTCCGGAGTAATATTCCCTCATCTCATGGAGTGAACAGCTGTCATACTCTTAAACATTACAGTGTTCATGCACAGATCCAATGATATAAGGAGGACAAGTAAATTTTGCATTAAAGGAGAATCCTGAAGCGCCTGGCTGATATTATAAGGTCAATTCACTGATCAAAACAAAACTATTCTATTAAAATTTATAAATCCATTTACATAGTGTTTTTGCTGTATATTTATATACTCTGATAAAGCCAATAATGGTTAGGAACAGAGGAGGTGGTGTAGCAACCGAACATGCCACAAGGCGGTTGTTCTTCTCCCTCGGGGGGGAATTGAGATGTATATTTACATGTTCTTGCTGGAGTTTTATAATATCTTTGTTTTATCCTAGACGTTCTGTGTTCAAAACCTTATCTGCCTTATTTTTTTTTTTTTAATACATAACGTGTATCATAAGTAGAGTAACTAATTACGTGTAAATCTATAGTTACATAGAAAGCAACCTTTAGAAAACATTGTTTCCTAGATACGTTCACAAGTGTTTTATTCCCACTATATTTCAAGGAAAAAGTAAATTAGTCATAAGATAATAGAAAATTTTAATAAGATTTTTACCTACAAAGTTGTAAGGTAAAAGCCACTTATCTTCCAGAAGTACACGCTTTATAAAGCAGGATTGAACCTATCTGATCATATCCATTGACATTTAAAGAAATCAAAAGTATTTCAAAATATAAAGGGTGGGTGCAGTATGTTACTTTTTAGCTGTGTTAACTGTCTAACAAACATATTACTTTATTCTAGAAATAAACAGTATAAATTAGGTTTACGTTTCCTCGAGGATATCTCCACTTCTGCTCTGTGCAATGTAGACATCTACTGAAGAAAATACAACATTCAGTGCAGTTCACGACTAGTTTATTATCAGTGATATAAAACGTTATATCATGATCTCTTAATTTCTTGTAAATATGCTGTATTTCTTTTTGTTCGTGTGAATTTTTCTTAATCTTAATTTTTGCTTTTAAATTCAAAATAAATTATTCATATTTAATTGATATATACAAATGCATAGACATATTCAGTACCAATAAATAAAATTGTACTGTAATGTTTATTACTATATATTATATATATATATATATATAAAATAAAAGATTTAATATACCATTAGCGAACTGTAGATTTAGTTCTCGAATTGCTTTGAAATTTTATTCAGTTATGATCCCTTGCCCTTTCTTTTTGGTTATGAAAAAATATATATTTTCATTTTCACATGGAAAGGTCCAACCTTTTTATCTGTGCATTTATTTTAAACAAAATTTTTATATCCTTTATTTGATATTATTATTCTTCATATAAATTTAATTAGTGTGATCTTTTCCAGTTTGAATATTTATCAAACTGGAATTCCAAGTATGCTCAATATTATGTGCTGAACTCGCTATGAAAATTAGTTTCAAATATTTGTAGTAGTTTGTAGTGTGAAGTTCTGTTTTTATATACGACACACAAATTGTTGTACATTGTAGTAAAATAAACTGTTACTAATTTTAAAATGTCTAAAACTGATCTTTTGTCCTCAGAATATGATAAAAATATTTTTTAACAATAATATAAATATAAACTTTAAAAACCAAAAAATAATGTCCCTCACCTATACAGTATTGGTAATTTTGTTTTTGTTCATAAACAAAGTAGTATCATTAGGTGGCATGTGAATTGGACCACATCCATAATTTAAAACAGGCATATAATTGTAGAATGCATCGAAGATGTTAAGTAGTCATAAGCAGCAAATGAATTATGATCAAACTGTTATTCTGAAGTTTATTAATTCATTCCCTTAACTGCTTGAGGAATAGGCAATGAAAAATGACTACTTTTGTTGGCAATTTGTTATATTTTATCAGTTATTCTTATCGGCTAAAAAGCTAGTAGGTTTACAATACTAATAAAATCTTATAAGTTGATTTTGACAAATAATAATGTAATATAATGCTCTTACTCTCTGATACCAGAAAATTTACAAAAAAAAAATAATTTTTTTCATTAATATCTAAAAAAAAACATACTTACAGTTGTTCAAGAAGCGTGTATCTTCCCCAAGAAATGTGTTCCCTCTTTGGAAACCATACTATTTTACGTATTTAAAAGAATCCATTATCAATATTTAAAACAAATATAATAATTGATATAACGCCTGTTTTTTAAATATAAACTGTTTTTTAATTTTTGTCTTTTTATAAAATTATTATTAGCGAAGTAAGTAATTTGATGTTTTTTTTTTTTTTTTTTTCATATTATATGCTTTATTTGAAATATTATTTTTTTAAAAGCAGTTAAACAGAATCAATGTAAATGTGTTTGTTTATAATTATATTTGTGTTTGTAAATGTGCATAACAGTCGCAAAATTTAGACTAGCTAAATTCATATCAAATGTTTCTTATCATTAATAAAATCATTTTATTTTCTACACACTTTTTTTTAATTCACTTTTCTATTCATGATAAAATTTACTGAGTAGTAGTTTAAAATTAAAATATGCTTCTTTTTTCATCCTATGTCATAGAATCGGGCATTTATGATTTTTCATTAATTTTAAAGGCAGCTCATTTTCTTTCTCAACATATGTATTAGTTGAATGGTTCCAAGCGTGCCTGTTTTTTTTTAATATGATAATAAATTCTTAAGTTAGAAGTAAAAACTGTATCATTTTTTACTGAGAAAATTTTCTTTTAACTATAGCTTCTATAATAGTATTTTTCTTGTGAACAGAAAAAATCAAATAGATAAAATTTATTTCAGTTTTTTCCCCAGATATATTGAAACGGAATGAAGAGTATTAAAAAAATGAGAAATAGATACTCTTGTGATAACTTTTTCTTTAAGTAAACCCCAAAAAGTAATAAGCGGAACGTGTAGGAAATAATTTTTCATAAAATATATTTTTAATGTTCTTTTCCACAGTCTACTGGCTGTTTATAGCGTCATATATATTCTGCTCGACTGTTGATTATCATAAGTGATTTATTATGATTTTTTTTTTTTTAATTGCTTTTTGTAAGGATTTGTTCTTCACATACATCAAATTTAGGAAATTCATGACCGTGTTATAAGCTAAAAATAGAAATTGCAAATACAAAATGACCAAATTCAATCATTTTCTATGGAAAGAACCCTTTTTTCTTTTAACCACTATTTTTCCTCGATTAAAGTTTTTTTTTAAATTACTTTGCTAGTAATTTTAAATTGTATTACCCCTTTTAAAGCTGTCTGAAAATGAAAAGGTGCAGAAAGAACTATTGTTTTAAATTGAAACTGAAAAACACGCAATAAAAGATTTATTACAAAAAGAAAATTATATATTTTTTCTTTACTACCGTAGATTCTATTATGACTGGATTGTTAATGAAGAAAATAAGCATAATTTTAATTATAAAAAAATAAATTTTAGGTAATTATGAGTAAAACAAACTAAAATTTGAATTAATATATATTTTTTCATTATATTTTAATTTTATATTATGTATTTCTACTCGTAAACAAAGTAAAAGATTGAAAAATTTTATTTAATTACTAAACTGAAAAAAATATCCATGTAGATAAAAATAAAATCAAACGTGTGTATTTGATAAGGTTGTAATATACATAATCGTTAATGTTGTTTTATTTTATTTTTTAATTTACATGTAGATAATGATTTTCAAAGTTGTTATCGGTTGCATTTGTTATTATTATTAATTATATTGTACTGCATTAATGCTACATAAATAATATATATTTTTTAAATCATATTAATTATTAACAGATGTATTATTGATTATTGTTTGTTTTTATTAATTTTAATTTTTTTTTATACATATTCTTGCAGTAGTTAGATTTGCCCGTTATCCATATTGTTTATTCATAGTATGTTACAGACCTTTTAACCGATTACTGAATGTCCATTTTATGTATCAGGTAATATGAACCGGTTATCAAATTATAGTAACCCGCATTTAAGTAACCCCTACCTATAAAATACATAAATAATTTGGTCATTGTAGGATTGCTTCTATAACATAGAATTTTTTTTTTAATTTTTGTTACTTATGTATACTAAATAAAACCAAAAAATGCAGAACATGAAGTAATTAAATGCTTTTAAAATTGCGTATGCCTTTAATTAATTATGAAATTAATATTCTTAATACATGTGATTTTACTTTTTATTGCTACTGGTTTAAAAGAATGTATTCATCTCGTAGGTGTAGATTTACTGACTATTTGCATTATGAAATGAATTAATCATCTTCTGTTTCATGTAAATATCACTTATGATTTTAAATAAAAATTACATGCATCTCATTTAAATTAAATTTCTGCTATAACCTGATTACAGACAATCTGTTAAATTACAACGATCCTATTCTATTTCTTTATGTAGAATATTCAATTAATATTTATTTACAGATTCAGAGGTACTAATCAAAATCTTTACAGTTGAAATTATAATCGAGTAGAATTAATTATTTATACAATTAATTATTCATTCTCTACTTTTTCACCCGTTCCACGCTTTGAATTACGGTCAATTTCTTATACTAAAAGTAACCATAGATGTTGGTAATAGCTGTTGTTAATTTCATGGTATGCTTAGTTTTTTTTTTTATTAGTTTTTTTTCTAATGAGAAAGAATGGATGGATTTGTTAATATTTTATTTTTTAAGGTTGTTATATATTATGATGGAAATTGATTGATATGACTTTAATTTACTGTTTTATATATAATTAGATTATTGTTTACGCATTTTAACTAAAGTAGAGAGTTAATGTGAAAGTACTTATAAAAAAAAGGGGTATATTGGTAGAATAAGGGTCGGTAAAGTTACAATAAGAATAAAGTATAGGTGGTGGTATGTTTTGTCCTGCCACAAAAGCAGAGAGTGTTGATGAATAATCTTTGGGCAAGTCTACCAGACCTGCCCTGATGCATTTAGTAAAATATTACAATCATTTTCACTTCTAGATTAACACATTTAGTGGCAAATTTTACTTAGATGCATCGTAAAGAGCAGACCAGCATTCAAAATCATAGCGAAGCGATCGTAAAATTGGCAACCGACATGTTAATGAAGGTAATGTAATGTATAATTAGTACATTAATACATTAATTCCAGCACCTGTCTGATATTATATCCTTATTGTCCATTGTATCTGTTTTTTTGTCATCCATGTTAAATTATTAGTAAATGGTTAACCTTTTTAAATCATTTTATGGCATTAATGTATACATTAATGTATACATTATGTATACATTATGTATACATTATGGATGATTTATTACCAAATATTACAGTTGGTAATTCATATATAATAGTAATATGTAACAATTTGACAAATAATCGCATAATACAATAGAAAAAACTATTTAAATGTTTATTCAAACTTAGAGTATCTATCTATCTCCAACCTAATCTACATAATATAACCTCTGCTGTGGAGCAGTAGTACCTTTCATTTAGAAGATTCTGTTGCATTAGTCATTCTTAATATTTTTCATACACTACAAAATTAATTTTTTAACATTGACAAAAAAACTGCAGATAGATTTTGCAAGTAGTACTATACAAAATATTAGTATAATTAATTATTGATTTTCTTTTATTTATTTGTAAACCGGGTTTGATAACAAATAAATTAATAATGGAGTATTCTCATCGATTTATAAAACTCACAGTACAGACATATGCTGTTCATGTTATTCTTTTAAAGCTTGTCATCGCTCATTCAAGGATAAATTTAAAACATGTTTCCACATTTAAATAGTTTGTAACCGTATATTTATCTGTTATTTATGTTTTGAAATATCAAAATCATTATTAGTATTATTATTATACAAAGAGTAATTATCCATTAAGTTGATAGTTTATCTTTGCTGTTTGCATGTTTGTCTCTGTGTAGTAAATTTCAGTCATAATATATTAATATTTGAACAAAATTTACTGTCACAAAATTTGGCACTAATGAATAATATGTAAAATTTCTTGAGTTTTTCTGTAACAGTAGAATAATGTAATAATACTATTACTTGTTTATAATTTATTTTTATTTCCCTTTTTTGTATTAATTTTAATGTAAGCTGTTAAATTCTTTAAATTTAGAGAATTCTTTAAATTTCTTGAATTTTAAATAAATTCTTACATCAACCATCTTATTAGCCGCCCAATGCGCAGTGACGACTGTTACATTCTGTGTATCCCTGTATTCCTTCCTTATCAATGTAATTTGAAAATCTTCCTGCTTTCCAGTGACATTCACAATAGCGTCACAAATCTCTTGTTCAGTTGTGTCCATGTCATTATCTTTGAAGTGGACAACCGCTTGCCGGTCTCCTCAAAATCATAAATCCACTTGCAACTCTGCCCCCTTATCTCGCAAGGTTGCAATGAACTGCTCTGCCTTCTCAATGCCCTTAATTCTGACCTGAAATTCTTCATTACAACCTTTTCTCAATGATAGGATTTCCCCCGCTTCATCCTTCTAACAGAGGATTTCATTGTTTTTAGTAGGTCTGCGTATGACTTTCTCTGTCCTTGTAATACTACAACACGACTAAGTCGCTCGTCTAACTGATGCTGATCTTGATCGTGAATGTTCATCAGTCTCTGTGGATCTTGGTAACATCACAGATACACTGGTCTTTCACTCTTTTTGAATAAATAACTTCCATACTGCAAAACCAATAGGACCAGCCGGTAGTATAAACACTGGGGTCGCAGACTTAACCAGTAATCACTTGATTGACTTAGTCTGCCAGCAGTACTATAATGTAAATTGTAAAATTTGCTACATTAAACTGTCCAGTCATCATCCCCAATAACAGACGAGATTTCGCACACCACATCATTTGGTTTCATGCTGTCTTCCCAGGCCTGCATCTATTGGTCCTCGTGGAGCATGAGATGTTCACAAAGCAAGTATCTCCACTCCTTACAGTCAGGTCTTTCGCTTGATGCGCACCCTATTAATATCTTCCAAATCCGGCTCCTTAACTGGATCAGTCTGCAACACCTGCGTTGTAACTTTTAATGGCACAGGATACTCTGTAAACAACTTCAGTTCCTTAAATATAGCTGTAAGCTCCTTTTCATGCTGAATTACATGTTTGTCTGATTTCAGTATTTTGTACTACGCTTGATTCCATGTATTTTTGACACCCCCACACTCCAGTTTTGGGGGGTCCAGGGTTGGGAAAATGTATCTCACAAAAATGGGTTCAAAAATTTTGGCGGGGAGGGGTCAAGGGATCAGAAAGGACCCAGTTTGTGAAGATGTTGGGGGGGGGGATTGGAGGTCTGCGAAAGGAGATGTAGGGAAAAAGGTGTAATCCCCTTTTTAATGTGCGTCAGCATTTAATTTCACTTGAGTGAAATAACAGAAGTTTTTGTAAGTCCTTGTTTACTTGTAAACAACCTACATCACAAGCTCAATTAAACTTGTCTGTAGGACTTGGAAAATTTTTTTCTATTATATTGGCTATATGTGTATAACCTCACAGGTTTATAAAACACTATACCTACTCATACCTTGATTGTAGCCCAGTATCTTCAGCACTGATCACAACCCCAATTGATCAATCAAAAAACTCACTATAATCACAGAAACTTTGCTTCAAGTATAGCAGCAGCCTAAAATGTACTGTTCTCAAGAAAATCGCATTAAAAAATGTATTCTGTGTCTGATCAACTCAAAATTTTGTATACGTGTCCATAAAACCTTAGCCAACAATATACAATATCCATTTGGTTTAAAATTCCAAAAAACCTGATCAAAACTATGTTAAAACGTGGAGTGATAGACAGCACGTGCACACATTGTGAAGTCAGTGACATTGCAACCTTTGTTCCTATTTTGTCCAGTGCCAGAATCAATGTAAATAATTGCACGGTTTATTTGGTTAAGCTGAATATGTTGTGTAAGACAATGAGACTTCTTGTGAATCAATGTGATCGTCCTTATCCAAAACATACATTTACCCCGAATAACGGTACATATAGCACTACAATAGCAGAGTCGTAAGTTATAGCAGTACATATCCCTTCTGCAGTATGTCTCAAAAACAGTTTTAATGTTTTGCTTCATCGGATTTTAGACTCTTCTGGGCTTTTTCTGCATGTTCCAAGTGATTTTTTTTTCTTTATCATCTTCTGTATTAACTAATTGGTTACATTTATCGCACTGCTTACAGGTGTCCTTTCTGGAGACATGAAAACATAAACTAAATTGTGTTTAGACAAGTCTATCTAAAAATACTCTTTTAATGGGATTCATTAGTTTTTTCTCACACCATTCCAGATAAAATTTGTATATTTTTTCTAATGTAACTCTGGACTAAGAAGATATTTCCTGTGTGGATTATCCGTTCTTGTGTAGTTAGTGACTGGAAGGCAGGAAAAATGTTAATATGATCTTTCATTAATTGTTTCTGCTCGGGATAGTTATCTTCTGCGCTGATATATGCTTACCTCTTAAATCTTCTGGTGACTTTCCACTTATATTTGTATGGCTCTGGTCAATCTTTCATCACTTACAACAAAAGTATCATTTAAAAAGAACTTTATACACTACCTTCTTTCTGGATGTTAAAATTAGTACATCGCTTTACCTTGTTTACTTCCATCCCAGGGCTGCCTTTGCTTAATGGGTATTTGATGTATGTCCGTATGAATTGTTCAAAGCCCATATGCGTTCTACATGCTGAAGTGTCTGATTTTTTGGAAATATTTACATCGTGTTCCAGTCTCATGTTTAGTAAACAATTCAATACATTTTTTTAGAACATCCACAAACAGTGTTTTGTAATTTCTTGGATTCTACCAGGTTCCTCTTTATATTTAAGTAATTTTGTCCTGAGGTATGAAGTTTTTTGTCAGTTGTTTTGTATTTATTCCTCTAATGTTGTCAAGGTTTAAAAGGTAAAACATTTTGCTGCCTTAAAGCCTGGCTAGGCTCCTTGATTTCAGGAGATAGATTGGACTGTTCAAGTAGATCTTCTGCAGTAGTTGAATCTGAAATGAGCAGATTGCAAAATGAGCACAACATTCTAAAAAAAAAAAAAAAAAAAATGGTTATTATTATAACAATTAATATACAAAATTAGTATGGGAATTAACTGTTTATTAGGGTACATATAATAAGGTTTAACATATATATTGTATTTGAGTTAAAATAAAAAAAATATTAAAAAAATTTAAAATGTATTTGTTTAGAATACAATTTTGGAAGCGAATAAATCTGCCACATTTAAAGCCCTGATGCTAATAATTATTATTTACTATAATTATTAATGTTAATTATTAATTACACTGCCCGGCAGTGAAAAGTTTTTGGGCTCAAAAATAGTTACTTTTATGTATATCCATCTGCTGAATTAAAAAATCAACATAAAATGATAGATTAGCTCTTGCTCTGGAGATACAATGACATGTCATTTTTTTATCCGATCTACATTTTTAGTTTGGGGGTAATGTTGTTTTTGGAGTGTCACACCTGTTAAATGACAACACAACGTTCTCCAGCTGCTTGTAGGTTATAAACATTACTGTTGCTGTGATTGTGTTTCATATTGTTTATGTTGTAATTAGTCTAGAATTTCTAGTTTTGAAGTGAAAAATTTGTTAAATCATAATACCATGAAAATGTTCAAATTCAGTGAATAATTTTTGTTATGACGCCTCTTTTGAAGACTGTCTATCAGCATTATTTTGGTATGAAGGAAGGGGACCAGTATAAGTCTTGGATTCCACATATGTGTTGTAACTCTTGTTCAGTTATGCTATGAGAATGGCTGAAAAATAAAACAGATCTGTGGCTTTTGCTGTGCCTATGGTTTGGCAAGAGCCCATAAACCATACAGGTAACTGCTACCTCTGCTTGACTCTACCTATCGATGAACAAAAGAGGAACAGTGTTCAATACCCTTATCCTTCCATCTGCTATTCGAACTAATCCACATTCAGATAGTTTACCAGTTTGTACTTCACCCCAAAATTATGAGTTTGAAGTAGAAAATGAAGACAGTGTGGAAGAAGACCCAACAAGCCTTCCGCATCCCATGAGTCTATTTTGATTAAACTGCAAAGACTGAGTCAAATGGAATTGACTGATCTTGTTAGAGACCTTGATTTGTTGAAGGAAAAGGCAGAACTTCTAGGGTCAAGACTACAGCAATGAAATCCTCTCCAATGTGATGTCAGTCTCACAGTACAGACATTATCGTGGTGATCTTTCTTTTTTTTTAGAAGAAAAACAATCTTGTTTGCTGAGAAGTTAATGGAAATGAAATGTTTGAATCATGATCTAACTGATTGGAGTCTATTCATAGACTCCTCCAAGCTTAGTTTGAAAGCTATATTACTTCACAATGGCAACAGTCTTCCTTTTGGTCATGTAGTTCACATGGAGAATCTGCATCGGTGGCATCTCACGAGGCCGGACTGAACACTGTGGAATGTGATCAGTACGAGGGCAAGAAGATGACCTCTGTTAAAGCCACTACTGGTAAGGAACGGAGGGGGTGGTGTAGCAACCAGACACGCTACGTGGTGGGATCTTCTCCCCCTGGGGGGGGGGGGGGGTCGAGTTCACCTGGAAAGTTAGGCAAACATAGCAATCTTCCTAGACTCAATCGAATGTGCTGAACGCAAGTGGAAAATCTGTGGTGATCTATAAGTCATCGGTGTACTCTTAGGAGTGCAACTGTACATTAAATACTGCTGCTTTTATGTATGTGGGACAGTAAGGGATAGGAATCGCATATTCAAGGAGCCTGGCGTACAAGAAATCTTAACTCTAGAAAAGGGAGAAAAATTTCGTTGTCAAGCCTCTCATGGACCCAAAAGATGTTCTTCTTCCACCCCTTCGTATAAAGCTGGGTTTGATGAAAACATTTGTCAAAGTATGAACCAAGAAGGACAGGCCTTTAAGTACTTGAGACAAATTTCCTATATTAAGTTATGCAAAAGTTAAGGAAGGTATTTTTGTTGGGCCACAAATTTGACAGCTTATAAAGGATACTGTGTTTGACCGAATTTTTGAGGGGGAAAGAAAAGGAAGCTTGGGTAAAGCGAGTCATTCATGAATTTTTAGGCAATAAAAGAGATGAAAACTACGGTCAGTTGATGACAGTACTTCTGCAAAAACACCATTAACTCAGATGCAACATGTTCTTTAAAATCTATTTTAACACTAGAAAAGGGAGAAAAATGTCGTCGAGCCTCTCGTAGACCCAAAAGATGTTCTTCAATAATGGAGCAAATATATCAGGGCTGTTGGAATGAAACAATGTTTGTGGATTTGCTGCTTGTCTGTGTGTAGGGATGCTTCTGAACTCGCTTAAAAGAGGAAAGCTAAAAGACAACGATCTCATGAAGCCACCACATGATTTTCTTCAGACCCAACCAACTGCCAGGTATTCTCCCATCGATTAAGAACTCTTAGAATGTAACTGTCATTAAAAATATGTCAAATTGACTCTATGTTGCTGGTCTGTGTAATTAAAATGTATAGTTTTCTCTTAATCCATAATAAAATACTTTCACCTATTGTATATCACAGAAACTAGAACTATTGAAAAATTTCTTTGTCATATTCATTTTTCTCAACCAAAAATTAGTTAAGATTTGATTCATGAAGTGAAGGAAACATTCAAAAAAAATTTTTTGTTGGGCAGTGTTACTAATGTTTAAATATTTCATTATTTAACTGTTAATTTTTAATTCAAACATAACAGGTTATTCATGATTTAAAATAATATGTAAGAAGTTGTAAATAACAAACTTACCCGATATATTTTCATTTTCTGAAGGAATACAATCTCTTTGTCAATGTCACTGTAATCGCTATTTATTAAATACCCCAGCAATTCCACTATCTGTTAGCTTTGAAGACTGCATCTTGTAGTATAACCTGAACTTACATATATATATAGGTTTTCATTGGACGAAATGATTCCGGAACCGATTTAAACTTTCTCCATACTTAAAATCTCAATTAAGAAAATCGGTTTGCGCCTCCACGTTGGTTCGTCTGGATAACCAGTTAGAAACGTGGAGATTTCTACTGGTGAACTAAATCGGAATCACCTCTCTGGATCACATCCAGAGTTGTAACTCGGGAATTTATTCCCACCCAAGGCTGACGTGCCTCTGAAAGTCAAATATGGAAGGTCTTTTAAGAAAAAATCCACCGTCTGGTAAATACCAGAGAAGGCTGCACTCGGATCCGGCGGGCAGCTGCTTAAAAGATAACAATGAATCGGAGCGTTTGGAAACTCCCAAAAACAACACAACTTCAAAATTGAGGATAAAACACAAGCAAATAAACTACATTGCCACTCACAACATTAATTCTCTAACTCAACCCGGCAAACTAAAAACTCTTAACAGACATAATGGACAAACAAAAAATCCTAATCGCAGGACTTCAAGAAATGAGAAACACCGATCGAGAGCCGTTTGAATCTCAGGGTTACAGAATCTACAAAGGAATCCCCAGGAAACGTGTGATGAAGAATTGCCTACAGTTCGGAACAGGATTTGCAATCAATCTTAAAATAATTGACTCAGTTGTAGAATTTAAGTCTTACTCCCCCAGGATTTCAACCTTAACCCTAAAATCGACC
Source organism: Lycorma delicatula (assembly GCF_047948215.1). NCBI lineage: Eukaryota > Metazoa > Arthropoda > Insecta > Hemiptera > Fulgoridae > Lycorma > Lycorma delicatula. The sequence continues at coordinate 2,959,279 of NC_134456.1, forward strand.
AATAAATTCTACACCATAATATATGTCCATGCTCCCACCAATGACAAAAACAACCTTAAAAAAGATAGAGAAGAGATGGACAAATTCTGGGAACTTCTTGACCAAACTGCAAACAACATAAATAAGACCCACACCAAGATTTTAATAGGGTACTTTAATGCCCAACTTGGTAAAGAACGAAGATATCGTGATATTATCGGAAAATGGCCTGCCCAGAAGAAAACTAACATGAACGGCCAAAGACTTGTCGAATTTTGCAGAAACCATAATATGATCTCAAAATCCACCTATTTTATGAGAAAACAAAACAAATTGAAGACTTGGAAACACCCAGATTGGGAAAAAGGGGAATGGCAACTCGATCATGTTTGCATGGACCGGAATTATCACAAGGAGATTTATAATGTAAAAGTCTTGAGAGGAACAGATACTGGATCGGACCATTACTTAATTAAAGTTAAAATAAAATTCACCCCGCATAAAAAGAAAAAATCCCAACCTAAAAACAAAAGAGCTTATGATCCACATAAATTAATAAACAATGCCATCTTTGAAGAAACAAAAAAAAAAAATAAATTAACTAATAATTTAAAAGAACTGACATCCCAACTGAAAGAAATAGCTGAAGAACTAGCCCCTATAAACCCAAGAAAAAAACACCAATGGTGAAATGAAGAATGTGACAAAGCATTCAAAGACCGACACCGGGCTTGGATCAACCACCAAACCCAGAAAACTGAAGAATCTAACCATGAATTCACCAAACAAAGGAAAATAACTCAGAAAATTATAAGAGGAACCAAACGACAAGCCCAAAAAAACTTGATGCAGCAAATAGAAGAAAGTTCCAAGAAAACTAACTCCCGAGACTATTATAAAATTTTTGGTCAGCCTCTTATTAAGATATGAACCACCCACCCTTATGCTGAGAGGAAAAAAAGGAAATATGGCCCACACCAATAAAGAAAATGCTGAAATTTTGGCAGAAACCTTCAATAGACTCCTCAAGTGTGACGACTCCCCAGAGCTTTTTGAGATTGACACTGAAACTCCAGTTAAAACTTCACCGGTAAATATCAACCCGCCAACAATTCAAGAAGTTCTCGCAGCCTTAAATGAAATAAAAAACTACAAAGCAAGAGGAGAAGACCAGCTTTTCGCAGAACTCTGGAAACACTCATCAGTTTATTCAGTCAAAACTTCCCTACATCTATGCCTCGTGAAAATATGGAACGAAGAAAAACTTCCAGAACACTGGACCACAGCCCTCATTCATCCATTACATAAAAAAGGGGGTAAAACTAATCCGGAAAACTACAGAGGCATATCTCTCCTGGATTGCACATACAAAATCCTGTCTAGAATCATATACAACCGATGCAAAGACCAACTTGAACTGGAACTTGGGGAATACCAAGGGGGATTTAGGCCATGGAGAGGTTGCCCGGAACAAATAATATCCCTAAAACTTATGATGGACTTATATAAAAGACGGAAAAAACAACTAATAATCACCTTCGTCGACTTTAAAAGGGCCTATGATTGTATACACCGACCATCCATGCTGAATATTCTGAGAAACTTGGGCCTTCACCCTAAACTCGTAAACATGATAAAATTAACTTTAACCAATATCCAGTCCAGAGTGAAATTCAGAGGTGAACTCTCTCAACCCTTCTACATAAAAACTGGATTGAGGTAAGGAGACGGCCTCTCACCACTCCTTTTTAACTGCGCCCTTGAATTTGTCATGAGAAAATGGTATGAAATAAATCCCAAAAATATAAAAATGGGTACTAAGAAAAACTCCATCACACTAAATTGCCTAGGATTTGCAGATGACCTCGCTCTTTTAGCAAATAATATTCAAGAAGCCAGAACACAAATCATGAGCCTTCAAAACCTAGCACAAAAGATAGGGCTTCATATCTCTTTTGAAAATGGCCATAGATCCTCTGGTAATAGAGCGCATTACGGTAAACAATCAGAAAATTAAAATAGTAAAACAATTTAAATATCTAGGGAAATAATTTCTTATAATTTAAATGAAAAAGTGACATGGCAAAACAGGACAAATAAAATGATTAAATCCCAAAAATTAACTCCGTCAACATATAACAAAAAATGCCTTTCTGCTAAAACAAAACTTAAACATTATAAAACTGTAGTACAGCCAGAAGTCACCTACGGAAGCGAGACCCTTTTCAAAATCACTCAGAAAAACCGAATTGAAAAAATTCTGAAAATAGAAAGGAGAATTGTCAGAACGTGTATCAATAAAAAATACCAAAAAGAAGGCCGATGATGGATTGTGCCAAACAAGGTGGTGTATCGAGAAATAGAGCCTGTTACTGATACTATGCGGAAAAAAAGAATCTCTTTCTTCGGTCATCTCATAAGGACACCGGAAACAAGACCGTCAAGAAATATCATTGAAAATCTCTGGTTCCAAAAGCTAGAAGTAGGACGGATCAAAGAAATTAGAGAAGATATGAAAGAATTGGTAATTTCCCTGACCGACCTACAGAATAAAACTGGAAAAATTACAAAGCTGAAAGACAAAAGCATTAGATTTAAACAAAAGACAGACAAACGACAAAATACAACGAAGAGGGTGTTTACGGATGAAGAAAAGAAAGCAAGATCTGAACGGATGAAGAAATACTGGGCAGCTCGGAAGAGTAAAATAACACGCTTTTCTCAGAAAAGATCCAACTAAAATTGACTTAAGTGGTCCCATGTTGGCCGTAAAAGCATAATAATAATAATAATAATAATAATAATAGGTTTTCATTTTAATCACCCCCATTTGATTTTCTCATAAACTCCGCACAATACAAAAAAAAAGATCTAAACAAAAGTTATTCAGGTTGGAGGGCAACACCTCATGGTTACCTTGGATTTGACATTGACTGTCATTTCAGTGTTAACATAATTTTTTTTCAAATGGAATGACCTATTTTTGACCCCATCAATGAAAAGAGCAAAAAATTTTACACTTAAATATGTGGTCACAATATGACCTTGGACCTTTTTTCAGGATGTTTAATTTTAATCACCCCATGCGATTTTTTTGTAAAATACACACAATACAAAAAGATTACCTCAACAAAAGTTACTCCTGGAAAGGGACCTCATGGTGACCTTGGGTTTGACCTTTTATAGTGTTATATAGGTGATAATTTTAGTTACACTTCATATATATATATATTGTACACACACACACCTAAATTTAAATTATATTTAATGAAAGTTAGATAAAATATAGAACAGTAAAAAGGTTATAAATATAAAAGCGTAAAAGGTAAAAGCGTAAATAAAGGTAAGCGTAAAATAAACAGTGAAACATGCATTATCTTAATTTTTTAATCTCTTCTTTCCCTTTCATAATGTTCATATTTATTATTTACTGGATCTTAAAAAAATAAGATTGTATTTTTGAATAACTGAATTTTATCATTCATAATTTAATTTCTTGCCTACAAACCATTTCTGTTATCATTAAAATTTAAATAGTCTGAAATGAGGTACAAGGAAATTTAAGCCTAATCTCTATAACCTTTTTTGGTTAGCAACAGTTTGTACAGTTCAGTTGTAATGATTCTAGTACAATGACTAATGTTAAATATTAAGGTTATAAGATAAATATCCACTAAAATAAGTCATTAATTAAAGATAATTTTACAGAGCCCATTACACGGTTCCCATTGAAATTTAAGATTACAAGAAACATTAATAAATAGAACCATTTAAAGACAAGTTAAACAAATATATGGATGAACAAGGTGAAATACTAGATCGGTAAAAATGATTAGGGTTAATCTTTTCTGTATTTTCTTTTTCAGAATTTTGATCAAACTGTTAGTCCATTAATTAATAAGCCTAAACCAAAACCTACACCGTCACAACATGGTGATAATCAGAATCAACAAAATGGCCAAACATCAACAGAAACACCTACTGGAGACCATAAGAATCAGGTGCCTCCGCACGGTGATCAGAACTCAACAGAAAAAATGGACGTTGAATAAATATTTAAATATAATATTGTAATTAAATAATAATAAATACTAATTATTTAATTAAATCTAGGTTTAAATGTTGTTGCTGTCAATGGCACTTCAACGTGGAATTTTTGTCTGTATTTATTTATTTAAAAAAATCACATTTTGAAATATGAATATCATCAGCCGGTATTAAACTGTGTAACCATCTGTTTTCTTAAAACTGTCCAATAAAGAGTTAATAGAATTTTATTTTCTGTTACTTTTTTTTATACGAAACATAATTTATTATGCATTTATGTTTGTTGTTTTTTAATGAGTGCTTCTTATTTTAATGGAAATTTCCTTCCTTTAATATTGTAAAAGAAAATATTTACAGAAAAAAACTGTTTCGTTTTATGGAATTAGTTTTTTAGTTTTTTTTTGTAGTTTATGTGAATAAAATTATAAATACTGAATTTTAGATCTTTTTTTTTTAATTTTGTTGTGAGTTTGTTTAAAATTGATTGACCATTGCTATTCAAAAAAAATATTTTTTCTAATTAATTAAATAAATACATATTGCATATATTTGTAGATTTGTGACAGTGTTTCCCAATATATTTGAAATATATATATATATTTTGCCATGTAAATTTCTGTTGAAAGATCTGAATGTGTTCTGTTTATTGAAGAAAAAAGTGCTGTAATTTGTAACAAAACCATTTGATAACATTCTTAAAAATTTGTATATAAAAATGCATAATTTTGTGTTTTTTCTCTATATAGTGTGTGAAATTAGTTTCTAGAGGTACTCATGGTATGGTAACATTGTAGAGGTAGCGATTAGTATTTCATCGCAAGATTTTTGCTGATGCAGTATAAGAAGAAAAATTTTATAACGATACACAGAACCTTTGTTGTGAAGGAAGGAAGATTAGAAGCTAAAAAACTTTTGCTGTATGAAAAAAATTATTTCTACAATCTCCAAAATTATTTTATTACAGTTTTGTAATGAAATCTTTATTTCACCAATCTTTATGCATTCAGAAATGAATGCCAAGAAAGAGATCAGAATATTTAGAAGAACTATGTAAAAAGCATTAATTTAAAAGGAATGTGTAATTTACTAAAAAGTTACTGTATTATTAAGTTAGTATGTGTGTTGTAAGAGGATTATTTTTGTGAATCAAACTTACTCATTATTCACAGAGAATAAGGTATCTTCTGAAAATAAAGCTCATGCTTCATGAATTTTTTAGATGTACTCTGTGCATTTGTAATTATTTTTTGATTTGTAATAACTGTAATTTTTGTTACATTTTTAGAGGAAATAAATAATTATAGAAGATAAATTTTGTTAAATAAAGATTTATTTATATTATCATTCCGTAATATTAATGCAAATATTAAAAATGTTTATTTAAATGCATTTTTTTCATTTTCGACCACCTGATGTCATTTTTCCTTCTTTCAAGTCCTGTTAGAAGTGTAGGTAATTAAAAAGATATATGTATTTAAATGTAATAAAACTTGTTCCAAATTAATTTCGTTATACAGCGAAGAATAGTTCAGATTGCTATATATCTTTTGTGGTTTAAAATATTAAATATTTTTCATAAAAAGTAATAATAAAAATATTGTTTGACTATATATAAATTATTTAAATCAAAATTGTCATGTTAGGTTTGATTCATCCAGGATATACCAGTATTTATTTAATGAGAACTCTTAATAATGTTCATTGATAATATATATCCATTTGTACAGTCATTGCATCATATATTTGAAATAGCTGTTCATTTTTTACTTTCTTGCTATTTTATAATAATGTACAGTTGAAACTGCTGAATTTTCAAATAATTATTTTTTTAATTGCTTAATATTAAACGGTTTTATGGAATTTATATTTAATATATAAATCAGGATATAAATCATGATATTTTCACTATTAACTTTGTAGTGTATTAAATTTCTCCGTTTTACCATCAATCATTTCATTTTGGTTCAAGATATATTAATAATTTATTTGTCTTTAATACAATTGATATTGTAACGAGAATAGAATAAAAATAGGCTCAGTGGTAGGAATAAAAGTTTTTTGCTGTTAAGTTATTAATTAGGGAAAAATAAAATTGTTATGTTGTGGTATTATTTAATAATTTATATGAACTTTCTACGGTTTAGAAAGGGAGTTGTAGTTTGAGATACAGGAAGCGCCAGACATAATTGAGGTTTAAAAAAGAGTGAATCATTTTTCCAGACTGTTAGAAAGGCTCTGCTGATTGTTTTCAGAGCCCTGCCCAACAAGTACTATCGAGTGTTTATTTAGTTCCTTGTAAACGATCCTTCCCCCATGAAAGAAGTTAAACCCACAAAGCTGCTACCCCCTTCTGTTTCAAACTGGATATGTCCACGACTCTTATGGTCTACTCTTTAGTCAATCTTATCTTAAGATAATATTGACTAGTTTATACCAAGCCTCTTGTCATTGATATTTATGTATCGATGATGATTCAGCATAGCAACCTGTTCAAGGAGATTCCTAAACAGGGAGCTGACAGTTTAACTCTTGCTGCAGCTCCTTGTCTTCAGCGACAGTACTTGTGTAAGATCCAGGATAATCTGGCGCCATACAATAGGACTACTTTATGTTCTAAAATTTTAATAAAAATATTCAATTCTAGCTCAAGGTACCATTCCTCTACAAACTAGTTTCAAATCAACAAGCGATGTAAATCTGCATGCAACAGAAGGAATTAGGAAAGGCAGCTCAATTACATGCTGCAACAAACTATTTTTTGTTCTGTCTGGCTGTAGAGCGATCTGAAAAAAATTGAGCTTTTTTAAGAAAACACATTGCCTGATCCTAAAATAGAGTAGAATGAGGAAGAAAGTATAAATGTGAAATGAAATACTATGGAACAAGTATCGACCAGAAAATTTTCAGACCCATTTATTTTTTTAGGTTCTGCGATGAAAGAAATTCACAGTATCAAAAATTTAAAGCAAATTTTTTTTGTAGTTTTCTTCACTTAAATCTTAACTATACATTATGTCCGACTTAGAATATGGTATTTTGTATGATTCAATATACAGTACACAACTAATTAACAACCCAATATAATTTTCTCTGTACATGATTACCATCGCTATCAAAAATCAACTGAAATTAAATACTAAAAAACATGTTAATGATATTGCAACTGATTATTGGATTAGTTGCTATAGTGTTAATGATCTTCACTAAATGTCTCTGGCAAAAAATAAAGGACTGAACATTGAAGATTGTATTTAAACTAATGTAAACAGTTACAAGTAGAACTAAAGAATATATATATAAATAAATTTTATAAACAGATACATTTTTAAACAAAGAGGTAGCAGAACCAAGTAACATTGATATTTATTTCATGAAATTGTAAATTATTTATAATGTTTAAAACTTTAAGTGTTGAAAAGTATAAAATATTAATTGACAAAATTATCAATAGGTTATTGATAATTAATTGCAGAATGAGTATTGATAAATAATTAAAATTATCTGTATTAATAATTCATTAATTTGTCCATTCTGGATTTATCCATTATCTGTTACATTACAATAATCTCTCTCTATTAATACATTATTTATTGTCTGTATTAATATTAAATGAATACATTATTATTACAACCTGTGAACTGTTGGTTTGCTCAGTATTGCAATTGTGGACATCAGTACGTGATTTTAAGCCTGGGTGTTGAACAGACATGAATATTTTTGTAAACAAAAATGAACTTTAACCTGCTTACAGAATTACACATTTCTTTCTGAAGTGTACACCTGACAGCAGTTTTAAAATTTTAAATATAAATCCACAAAACATCTTGACTAAAATTTATTAAATAATTTGAAACTTATTCATTTACTTTTTAAAGTTTGTTTTATTATACTTATTTTTAATGTTGAACAGTTGTTTTTTGTTTTTTTTTTTTAATATGGTGTGACCTACAAAAAACACCACTCATATTAATGAAGCCAGTTACAAGAAATCTGGATCTGATTTAAAATGAGAAAAATAATGCAGAGAAATGACAAGAAGACCTGAGTGGAGCTTGAGTTAAGGGTCTCTGGAACATGAAAATAGTATAATTTTTTATTTTAAGTTTTCCTATTAATATTCAAAGACTGTAAATAACAGAATGACGTCAATAATTATGCTATTAAGCATTAATTATAGTGAACATATAAAAAAATTTTCCAATCATTTTATAATCAATGTAATTTTTTGCTTAAGAAATCTTAGCGATTTCTTAAAATCCAAACTTATTTTTTAGCTTGGAGTTTTTATTTATATGAATATTTTTAAATAGCTTCTAAGTAACATGATAGCATCCTTTGGATTGGTCTAGTGGTGAACGCATCTTCCCAGAACAGCTGATTTGGAAGTCGAGTTCCAGCGTTCAAGTCCTCCTAGTAAAATCAGGTTATTTCTATACGGACTTGAATACTAGATTGCGGATACAGTGTTCTTGGTGGTTGGGTTTCAATTAACCACACATCTCAGAAATGGTTGAACTGAGACTGTGCAAGACTACACTTCATTTACACTCATACATATCATCATCCTCTGAAGTAATATATGAACGGTAGTTACCAGAGGCTAAACAGGAAAAAGAAAAAAGTAACATGATAGCAAAAATGTTATTCTTTTTAAATGTAATTTATCTTTCATGAAACTCAAACAATATGCTAAAAATCTTAGTTAACATACAAAAAGAAAATTGATTTGTTCTGTGTACAGTTTGTGTTGCTCTTTATATTTTAAAATAAATATTAATGCACGTTTCATAAATATTAATTTATGATTTCTGTTTTCAATTTTATAAACATATGGAACGAATAGTATGAAAAAACAAGTTGGTAAAAAGTGATAATTATAATTAGGTTGATTTTTGTATGTTGTGATCACCTTAGTTTCAATTTCTGTAAGCTTTCTTTTCTAAATTTCTAGGGTTCTCTTATAACAATGTAGACTTTCTCCTAGTACAACACTTCTTTCTTTTCTGTTTACCCTCCAGAACCATTAGCCTCAGGTCAACCTTTCCCGAGATGTGTATTTAATTGAAACCCACCACCAAAGAACCAGTCTCCACCATTTAGTATTCAAATCCATATAAAAAGTAACTGCCTTTACTAGGATCTGAACCTTATAACTCTTTTGACTTCAAAAAAGAATTCTGTGGTTTCAGTTTATTTGATTTGAGGCTAATAATTAATTATTAGGAAAATAATTCTTTGACTATAATATTGTTTGTAAGTGAAAAATATTTGATACCAAAAGAGCTGAATAAACAAATATTTTATTCAGACTAGTACATATATAGATACCATTTCAGGATGCATATTTAACACAATAGTGGCAAATGTCTAAAAAAGTACAAATAAAAACTTAAATTTTTTTTTTTTCATTATATATGACAAAAAATAAATACAATTTTTATAAATAGAAATTGAATACAGCTAATTGAGCTTCTCAATAGTATTCAATTATCAAAATTGGTTATTACCTGGATTGCTTGTGTCCCAAAAAAAGAAATTAATCTAATATTCAAAACGACAGTATAAAAATGTTAAAACATCAAGATAGCAGTCAAAAAATTTGAAAGAACAATCTGAATTTTTAAATTTCAAAATGTAATCTTAGAATCATAAAATTAGAAGATTATTCATTGTAAATTTCTGGATCTGCTTTTTTTAATGTTTACAGTTTTATCTTTGTGTAACGTTCTATAATTTTTTTTTTCAATTGTAAAAACAATAACTTCTGAAAATATAAATTGTTGTCAAAGCATTGGGTGAAGAATTTGATACTAATCAGATTTCAGCAAATTGAGTAATCGTTCAGTCATAATTTCAGGTAATTGTTTTAAGTAGTAATTTTTCTTGGTAGTTCTGATTAAAGCATATGCCAGTATATAATTGCTATCCAAAATTATCTGCTGTGGAAATCAAGAATTAACAGCCGGTGGTACATATTTACAAATGATAACTGTTAGATGTAGACTTCTTGCATCTGTACAGAAAGCTCACCAGCCAGCTAAAAAGGAGTTTGCACACCACCAATGTGCAAAAAACGTCTTTTGTGGGTCAGAGCACATAACTGGATTAAAGACTGGAAAAACGTTATGTTTTAGGGTTTATGAACGAATAACATCAAATGAAAATACATCACTGGCTCATATCCAACAATAATTAGTTAACGTTCCCATAAAAAAAGGCTTTCAGGTTGTTTCACATTTAAAGGTCCTTGTTCATTACTTCTAGTAGTGCTATGTTCAAAACTGATGGATGTACAAAGTTTCTGAAGGACGAGGTTGTAATATTTCAGCACAAACAAAAACAACTCTCAAAAATGAAATGTATCACAAAGATTCACTTTGTAAAGCAATAATATCGGAATGGTTTCATGATGAAGTAAAAAAAAAAAGTGTAGTACACTTGTTGAATTGATGCCAAATCATGTACTTGGAGAAGTGATTAAGAATAAAGGAGGACATATTAATTACTAGATATCCAAATTGTACAAGTATTTTTTTTTTTTTTACTAAATAAAGTTACTTTTTATTAAACATCTGTGTAGGGATTAATTTGTATGCTACTGTTTATCAACAAGGTGTGTATTCTAATTAAAATGAGTCTTTTTGTTAACATAATTTATTAATGAAACTATAAAAAATTACCTGCTTTAATACAATCATTTTATGCTTCAACAAAACTGTACATAATTTGCAACATTTTATTTATTATTAGATTCAATACATCAAACTAATATTAATAACAACAGCAGCACTGCTGTACAATAGCCATCATTAAAAAACTATATTATAATAACAATAATAATATCAATTTTTCAATGTTAAAAAATTAGTTATATACATATTAATAGTGAATTAAAGCTAAACAAACATATTTATTGACAATTATCTTATTTCTTAATGCAAACAAAATATCCAGTTTTTAAAATTGCCATAACATCATTATTGTTTTAATAATTTCATTTAAGAGATATGAGTTTCTTTAGAGGTGACAATAAAACCTAACTGTAATAATGAGATTTATAAAAACACATTTGCAGTCAGATCTGGTGGACAATTACAATTATTATTCAATGATGTAAACAAAACAGGAAGACATTATATAACAAGATTTTGCCATCCAAATTTATAAGAGATGTTTTTGTGAATGCTGTGAAACAGTACCCGCTAAATTAATGTGCAAATGACCTGCCAATCGTTCAGTTTGGCCGATGATATTAAAATTATTTATCAGAGTAAAAATAAATTTACAAGTTATTGTATGAGAAGTCCATCCAGAATATATGAGTACAACTAGAAATCTAATATTATTCAAAGAAATAAAAGAAAAGTCATATTAACACTTACCTTTAATAAAACGGGTTAAAAAATTGTTATAACAATTTTAAAATAGGTAATTATTTAAACACTACAAAAATTAAATACTATTTAATAAATTTATAATAACATCACAATAATTAAATGCCTAAAAATAATTACAATAAAATTAAGATACTTTTTACCAAACAATGTGCCTAAATATATATATACATATATTTCATACAAAAATTGAGTCTGAAAGTACCCAACTAGAAAATATGACTTGCACATTTTTATACAAATACATATCATATCTCAACATGTATTCTCAATCAAAAAAAATTTCACTTTCAATGCATGTAAACAGGGCTCTAAAACATTCATTCTTTATTACCTGCATATACTTTATGAGGTTATTTGATAAAAATGGAAAAAGATCATTTAAATGGTAGTATATACAAAATTCCATTTTCAAAGAAAAAAAAAAATGCTTATATAACTTTTAAACATAATCAGTTTTTATATGGGAAACTGTCCATGCCAATACTCTCATAAAAATATCTCATTAACAATATAAATTAATGTTATTTTCTTGTTTGTTTTCTCCAACCAGTTTTCCAGCTACTGCCAGGTCTGGGTGTATGTGCGTATAGGCAAATGCAAATGTACCAGTAAACTTGTAGTCTGGAACAGACTCAGGTCCACCATTCCTGAGACATGTGATTAATAGAACTCTGGTCTAGTCTACCATTCAAATTCACATAAAAGCAACTGCGTTTACAAGGCCTCAAAAAGGGGAGAAAAAGCATTTTATTATTTTCATTTGATGACATCTTTGATAAGAAAATAATAAATATTTTGCAGTAATAATCAATATTATTAGTATCAAATGAAAATAATAAAATGCCTTTTCTCCCCTTTTTGTATATATAATTACATACAAGCCAGATCAAACTATGGTAATTATATATTTGTTAATGATGTCATGTGAAGAGCAGTTCATTTTTCCCAATCATGAAATGTTAAAACAAGTAGCAAACATACTTGTTTTCCCATCATGGAAATATAAAAACTGTCACATTTAATTGAAAAATATAAATAATACTTAATAATAACAATAAATTTACAATAAAAATTTCAATTAATTGAGCAGTACAAATTATAACAACATTAAAAACAGCTAGATTCTACAGCAATTTTGACATATTTTTGAATAAGAACACAGTTAAAAAACATTTTTCCTCGAGTTACATAAATATACAACACATTAACAATTTCATGACATATTTTTGGTCCCTGTAATATAACAAGCATACAATCTACATTAAATAACTAATTAAATGTGATATATTTCGATCCTTTATAATTAATTGCACAAAATACTTTTAACATCAACAGCTCCAAATTATATGCTATCTATTAATGAATCAATAATAGATCTATGATTATGTCAACAGTGAAATATATATATCTAATATATTTAAAAATATACATATTAATGCATCATAATGATTAACAGTTGATCTACATAATATATTAATATATAAATATGAAATTTATTAAAAAATAAAATAAAATGGTAACAGTAAATAAATATCATAATTCTACATCATTATTAAATTTAATGAATAATTACTATTATAGAGTTATATGTTTCATTAAAGGAAAAATACATTGCCTATTATGTAAAAACTTATCAAAAAATTTCATAACCGATTTTTAAATACTCTCCAACAAAGAAAAGTACACAAATCAGACCCCAGAAGCTCTAAAAAGATAAAATTTGAAAGAACGTTTAGCATTCCTTAAGTTATATAAGGAAAAGTTAAAAAAGTAGAAAAATAAAAGAAATCTTTTTTTTTTAAATAGAAAAAATATTTTAAATGAAAAGGTTTATTCGCATTGACTTTTTTTGAAATGTGACAATAAACATTGATAATAACTAGTTTCAATAACTATCATATTTAAAGTTAATAACTATAACACATTTAAACAGAGAATCAGAAATACCTATAAGAAGAATACTGTATTTTTAATATAAATATACAACATTCACTCAAATTCTAGGGCAGAGGGCATATGGACAATCTATAATATTAAACTTGAATGAAAACTCTTTTGAACAGCCTGTACATAAAACAAGAAAAATTTCTTTAGTTCAATTCAAATGCTTGCAAATTTAAATAAATTTAAAACATTGAGATAACTGAACAAACTATGTCAAATTTTAAAATAAATTTTAATAAACATAAAATCGAAATTTCATAAGCTCAAAAAATTTTTTCTACATACAGTATTAAACTACATAAATAATTGTTGACTTAGTTCAATTCTACTTGCTTTTAACAAAAAGGAACTAAAATGTTGCATACATTACCCTTTAAAAAAAGACTATCTCTTTAACTTACATTTACTTATTATTTTGTAAGCTGCTGGATCAGGTAATTATAACATTTAGAACTAAATTTCATTAGAATGAGAGTACAAGACTAACAAACTGGAAAAAATTTCTGAAAGCAAGAAAAACTTGCAAGAGCTCACCTACATTTGAACTACAATATAAAAGCACAAACAAGATAACACGCAAATTATCCTTCCTATGAAAAATAATAAGCTATAAATGAAAACAGGTAAACTCAAATAGAAGAAAGTAATAATTTAAAATCACAAAATTAAAAAGAAAACAACACATACACTATAACAGAAGCGCTCATAAATTCAAATCACTTTTACATTACAAGGACTCTACAGTAATTAAAATGAAATTACTGGAGAGGCAAAAGTAGAAAATATGATATTCATTTTTATGAGATTGTAATATATTATTTAATATGTATATAACTACAAAAATGTCTTCAGTAACATGTACCATACATAATAGTGATTAAAATATCCCCAGAATTAGCTTTTTAAATGATCTGCTGTAAAACTAAGGAAGACTGTTAATACTGTTGCTAATCAAAAGTATGGGTGATCTTGGATCATGCTAGAGGATGAGCATCATCACTCTACACAATCAAATGTGTTGAAATTGGCAAGAAATGTTGTCTATTATGAATCTGACACAGAATCAGAAGGGCACTTTGAGATTATATTGTAAATCATAACTATTGCATTAAGTTGTTTCAAGAGGAATTTCCTAATGTGCTCTTATTCAAGGGAAACAACCATGATTCTTCAGCGTTTTTGTGATTATAGAAATGTTAAAAATAGCCTAGAAGATGCCTTACTTTTGGGTAAATCACTGTGGCAGTTGCCTCGGCAAGTTGAAGAATACCTTAACCTGCCAAAGGGCTATTAAACATCTGAAGCTATGATCATATTAAATTTGATTAGTTCCAGAACTACATTTTTGGATTCAGAAAAACTGTAACACCTGTTATAAGTGGTTTAAGAGACTCGCTCATAATAATGTAGTTAATTTTTTTTTAGTACATTTTTATGTTATTCTTTGAGTGATGGGGTTTAGTTTTATTTTTATATCTTAACAGCCAGAATATCCTGATTTAGGCTGTAAAAATTATCATTCACTGCACGAGATCCAGCAAAAGAAGGAATGTGATATATCAATTAGTCAATGAATTGTTAATCTTATTTTTATTTGACATATTAAGATTGTATGAAGAAGACATCATACATCAATCTGTAGGTGTGCTTGCAGCAATGAATATTACTGTTGGTTACAACAAGGCCATGTCAAATCTTCAGTGAAATAATTACGATGCTTAGCAACTTCTTCAATGATAAAAAATTATCTGAAAATCTTTTTACGCCATGTTCATTGGTTGCATCTCTCCTAGATTTTTTTTTCTTTGTTGCGAGTTAATTTTAAAGAGAAGGTATAAAGCAATCATCCTAGAGTACAACAAAATCTATAGTAAAATGTAATCAATACTGTAAGAGATATTCCAATCAAAATGTAAATGAAATGAGTATATGTAAGCACACATCATCAAATGAATTTAAATCTATTGCAAAATAGAGAACAATTAAAAAAATACAAAATTCCAAGTAGTTTTTATTTATATATAAATTATATTTATAAATATTGCAGTTTATTCCACATTTGTATATCTAAAAATATCTGTATTACTTAGATAAGGTTTTATTATCACAAAATATATAAACAAAATTTACTGCATAATTCTGTTGTTAAGCTATCTAATAAGAAATAATCTAATAATAAAAATATCATACCATTTCTTTCATTTGGAAATAAATTGTAATACTTAACACTACGCAATACTCGTAAATTAGAAAGCTATTGAATTCTACATGAGATGGCAGTATCAATAATAAATATAGTACTTATGTGATTGTCATATTTTTAAAAATAGACTTTAAATGAATGGTCATTATTAGTAAGAAAATAACTGTAACTGTATACACATCTTTTTTCAAATTAAAGATAAATGGATCATAAGGAAAAATTAATTTTTGCTTTTAAATCAAAGTACGTCTTGAATATTTAACACAAAAACATTCAATTCCTTAAATAAATAAAAAGCACAATTCTGTATTACGTATTAAAACTACATAGTTTTAATTATCTTAGAGTAGAGGGTTACATCATAAACATGTTAAAGACTCAATGTATGTTTGTTGGTTATAATTTTCATACTGTTTTCATCTTGTTGATCAATGTAGGTCTTTAATAAAAAAATTTGGTTACAAATTTTAAATCAGCCAACATTCCATGTGCATTTGTTACCTCCAGTTTCACATAATTTCAATCACAAAAATTCAGAAAAAAAAAGAAGCCTAACAATAAAAACACTAATACTTTAAAATCTTTTGTATTAAATCTTAGAACAAAGTAGATAGTAAAGTAAGTCAAACATTTTACAATTGAATCTAATGAACTTTGTTCATTTCTAAAAATGAATGTTTTTTGTTTATAAATATATATCATTTTTAACACAAACATAAAATTGACAAGTATAGTAAAACGTTTTTTTGTAATGTCTTTTATAAAACGGAATTATGAAAATGTCTACCATAACAGATAAAGATTACATAAACTCATAAATATAAGCTCTTTTTTGTTTTTGTTATAAGTTTTTTTTTTTGTTTGTTTAGAAGGAAGAAGTAAGACATAATATTATTTAATAAAGTCAGTAATGAAATTCCTTCTATCATATTGTTCAGAGGTTAATACTGAATATAGTAAAAATAAATGTTCTGTTTCAAAAGTAATGTTAAACATGGAATGTTGAACTTCTAAATAATTAAGAAAATTATTATTAATAGTCGCAACAAAACAGTCTTCAAAATGATACTTTACTCTTAATAACAACAACAAGTTTGCAATACTTTAGTAATTTAAAAGCACTAAACATAAACCAAAATTTTTCTTTAAATTAACAAACAGAAAATCTAAAATAATTAACATTTATTCTCTATATCAAAATACACAATTAGAACAAAATTATACATTCATTATGTTACTTTATAAATTTATATTTTTAAACAATTATGTGAAAAATTTAATACACTGCAACAAATTAAATTTTAATAATGGTGTAAAATAGCAATAAAATACAAATGTAATTAGTACAATCCATTTAGTATAAACAAAATTTAAAACTATTAGAAAAAGAAAATAAACATGAAATAATATTATAAAATAAATTAGATTATTTTTTATTAATTTAAAAATAATAGAATTACATTTATGTAGTTGAATAAAGTAATATTTTTAATTTATATGTAAAAAAAAATTAAATAAAACAAATACAAAATACTCAAATTACATTAAATGTGAAAACTTTCCCAGTGGTATCATGAGAAAAATATTACAATTCAAATGTTAGGGCATTTATTTGAAAAAGAAAACGAACATAATTTATTTTCCTAAAAATTACTGGTTTCACTTGCCTTGTTAGGCAAATAATAAATTAAACTTTGTTTTGAAATATTTTCTACGTTATTTCGAATATATAGGATAAATTCACAGTTAAAACAAAAAAAGGACTTAAAAATTTCCTTTAAATGACTGTATTAATAAACTGTAATCATTATAGATTATAGACCATTATGCTATTTAAAAAAAATTACATAGTGCTGCTTTTATGCACTATGTACACTTATGAAGTGTACAAACCTCATAATTACAATCAAATATAACATAATTATAAACTACAGGGATTGGCAATAGGAAACAGCTAGGGGCGTAATAGCTGTAAACTGTGATTAACAAAAAGAAAAAAAAATATATAAGGATTATTACTTACTAAATAAAACACTTGACATGCTTGTGTTTAAACTATGAAGGTATTTCAGTAAATATGAAGAACACTATGTTATGAATATAATGTTAGATAAGAACAATGAAACGCTACATGCACGTATGTGTGTGCACGCGTGCTAAAGAAATGGATATTAATTATTACAACTTATAAAATGCACAACTTGGTCTTAGTCAACAAACAAGAGTGAAATGGATTAAATAAGTAAATAGAAAAAACTGTACAGTAGCTTGAGCAAGAACAGTCATGAGAGAAGGTTGAGTAAAGCAGGAAAACTATTTTCCCTACTACTTTTTATTTAAATAAATATGTTTTTTTTTTTTTTTTACTTTCAAACAAAGCAAGATGTACATTTTTTATAACAATGTTAAGGTAATACATAAAATTTGGTTGAATGTACAAAATGAAAGTAATAATAGTTGTTTTAATATACTAGTGAAAAATCACATAACTACATACAACATATGTAATCATTAATTAATAACCGAAAATATTAAAAAAAAACTGATAAAATTATACAGTTTATTTGAATTTATCACAGTATATTCACAAAAATAATAAATTGCATATTAATTAATAAAGATGTGCTTTTGCCAGCCATCACTTCATGGTACACCATCAGTTTTCATTTGCAACAAGTCACATTTGTTTTCAGTCTGAAGACGTTAATAGGAAGTGTATCTCACACACGTACTTTTGAAAATTCATAGTCATTCAACAACCATACAGATTTATATTATATAATTTGTAATATAAATAAATAGAAATATTAGTAACAATATATAAAATAAGATCAGAAATAACAGTGGAATATTATATAAAAAGTATCAAAAAAATCTTATAAAAAGATATAAAGAGATTCACTCATTAAGATTCTTAAAGAAAACACAAATACCCTATATTAACTGAATTAAAATATCGTGTTAACAACATACAGTTAAACCCAGTTTTAATTTTGTACAATTTTAAAAATATGTTTAAACATAGCTGCAACTTGAAATTCACACCTACTTTTACTTTTTTTTTTTTTACTGGAAAAATAGATATTATTTCAGTAAAATACAAAGAACAATATAAAGCTCAGAAATCTAAAGTCAAATTTTATACAATAAATGGACAGTATTGCACAACAAATTTTGTTAATAAAATGTGTATCAGTAATTTTCCATATTAAAAATAAATACAAAATATTACAATTTGAAAATTTATTAAACTTGAAATTACAAGAAAGTAATCTAATTTAAAAACTTTCTCCTTAATTTAGCCATTTCTGACACGGCAAACATAAACAAAATCACATTGATCAAAACATTAATACTGGGTTACCATCTGATAATTTAGCCTTAACAATACTTGAACTGAATGAAAAAAAACCGGCCCTAGTATTTAACAATGAGATTAAAAGGCTTAAAACGATTCTACTATTATAAAAAAATTAAACAAAATTACTCCACTAATTTTACACATTTAGCGGTGCATAACTTTAGGATCAAAATAAACAATTATAAATAAAAATGCTGTATTTATAATAGGACTGAATTTATAGTAATAAAAAAACAAAGGCCGAGTTTAACTGTACCACTAACAATAATAGAAATATATATCAAAATAGAACTATAATATTATTCAAGCCCTCGGTGAACAATAAAATTAATAACAATAAGTTTTTATCAAGGAATAGTAAAAATAAATAATGAAAATAAAAAATTATTTAAAGTAAGAAACAATGAAAATAAATAGTGTCCAGTGGTGAAGCTTTAGTGGCACTTAGTTTTAATTCAAATGCTAAGGTAATAACACGGTTTACAAACTACTGTAGATCAGAAGTAATAAAATTAATACACTTGTACTACCATTACAAATAATAAAAAGAATTACAATAAAACCATTAAGACAAATGGTAGCCAAGAAACAACTGAATATTCATACAAATTTGTCCATTTATTAATGTAAATTAACTGTAAGAACTCTCCTAGCATGCAGTCTTTAATATCAACTCATATTTTCAATACAATTTTTCTATGCACTTATCCACAATGAGCTATTTAATGGTTCAGTCACTCTTATGAACACTGCCTAACATCAAGGTAGAAATTAAAAGAAAAACCATTCAAAGAAATCTCATTAACAATCATTAAAAAAGAGGTGAAAATTAATTAATAAAACATGTCTGTCCATCCAAATGCATTCAGGAGTTGAGTTAAGCCTATTAATGTACTCCCATAACAAAATTCATTTAAGAAAAACTGAGTAATATATATAAAAACAATACCACGATGCAACAAATTATTCATGTATACAGAGACTTACACTGAAGACATTCAGTGGAGTTAATATTCCACTAAACGTCAATCTCAATTTATTTACACTAACCATAGAAAATGACCACCAATAGTAGCTTGATACTGGCTTTTGCCTATATCAACAGCCACACTTTTAAAAACATAAACCTACGCTCATAAACAGAAACATTTTTTCACATCTTACTAAGTAAATAGAATCACATAATATTATGTAAGTCTCCATATATGTTGTGTAATTTTGTTGATCGAAACCCATAGGTAGCTGCATCCATTTTGTTATTTTAGTCTATAGCATTTGTGTAAGATAAACTATGTTTTGTTAAGATGGGGTGAAATCTTTGCTTTTTTGCAAATAAATACACTGAAACCCATAAGTAGCTGCATCCATTTTGTAGTGTTAGTTTATAGCTTTTATGTAAGATAAACCACATTTTGTCAAGAGGGGGTGAAATCTTTGCTTTTCTGCAAATAAATACAAAGCGACTGAAACTTCAACTGGAAGATATAATTACCGCTATTTATACAAAAAGGTCATGCCTCACCACCGGTAACAATCACACACACTTTTAACGGTTTTATAATTTTTAGTCATTATTGATTAATATTTATTATGTTTATGTACATAATAACTACATATGTAAGGCACATTTAACTTAAATCACATGCTGCTACAAATCAACTGTTACAGCAAACATCAACAACAGATATATCTATTTTAACAGATGTAATATCTGTGCAATATAAAAATATTAACGTTGATGAGCACATCGTATACAAATACAACAATTTATACATAATTCTATAATTAGTTCAATCATATATTTATAAATGGTCGTTTATTTGTATTTTAAATATACACAGTATTAATAAACTATTACTGAAATGGCACAATACTGGTTTCCATCATTTTTACATACCGGATTCAGCAATACCCTCATCATCTGAAAAAAGAAAAAACAGACAAAAATAAATAAATTTAATGAAATAGTTTGCTATTGGAAAATTCTCTTAAAAATAACAAAAATAAAAAGGAAATACTACAATCAAAATAGGAGAATTAACAGAATCAGTACAAAACCCGACTGAATGATTCGTAATAACTGATGATTACAAAAATGATGAAATATGTTACTACTGCAATATCTTTTTTCAAAATTTATTACATTTCATAATGTGTTACCTATTATAACAATGAAAAAAAAATTATAAAATAATAACTACACATTAAAAATCAGAAATTATTACTTTAAATAAAACAAAGTCCTAAAGTAAAAAATAAAAATTACACTAATTTTCATCATGCTTAAAATCAGTTAAATTACTAATTGTAGCCTATTTTATATTTAACAGCATAAAAAAGTTGACAAATATATTTAATTTACTACTTGATAAAGTAGTAAATTAAGTAGTATTCTCTTCAGTACTTAGTAATACTTCCTGTAAAAGAATTAGTGTGTGTGTTTTACAAATAGCTATCTTCAGCCTTAATTACCCTTGAGTCATTAATTTAATGCAGAGAGTGTCTGAAAAAGAAACTATTTTACTCTTGTTTTCTTATAACAAGAGGCCAAAAAACTCGCATAAGTGCAGACAAGACACTGAAAGTATTATTATCACCCGAAAACCACAAAAAAAAGTATTATTATCACCCGAAAACCACAAAAAACCGTCAAACTACAGCCAAAAATTACAACAAAATTTATTTAAGAAAAACTGAACAATATATATAAAAACAATACCACGATGCAACAAATTAGATTCATGTATACAAAGATTTACGCTGAAAACATTCATTGGAGTTAATACTCCACTAAATGTCAATCTCTAATATTCACACTAACCATAGTAAATGACCCACAATAGTAGCTTGATACTGGCTTTTGCCTATGAAACAACAGCCACACTTTTAAAAACATAAACCTAAGCTCATAAACAGAAACATTTTTCCACATCTTACTAAGTAAATAGATTCACATAATTTATGTAACTCTCCAGGTATCTTGAGTAGTTTTGTTGATCAAAACCCATACGTAAGTGCATCCACTTTGTAGTTTTAGTCTATAGCTTTTGTGTAAGATAAACTACATTTTGTTAAGATGGGATGAAATCTTTGCTTTTCTGCAAATAAATCATTGAAACCCATAAGTAGCTGCTTCCAATGTGAGTGATTTTACAATTTGTGTATATACTAACTGAAACAATTAAGTTTTAAAGAGACCTAAAAAAAAAGAAAAATCTTTTATTCAGACAATTGACAAAACAACAGTCAGAAAACACATATAGAAATAAAAAACTGAATAGATTTAAAATAAATAAGCAATAATATACATACAGATGAACTGAATATACTACAAATGAATTAATGTAAATAATCAAAAAGAATATTATGCATACTCAAGGGTCACATTGGTCCTCTTTTACCATGACATGAGGAATCCATAAATTAACCTGTTATGTTAAACTACAAATTATAAACAAAATTCACAACTGTTTTTCACCAATTACTTTTTATGGTAATACTCAATTGTGTCGCAGCTTTTCAATAACTGTCAATCACTCATTCTGCCAAGTTGCCTTCAACCAGAACGTATGAATAGTTCAATAAAGCTAGCTGGGTATATGTTTCCGTTTCCTATGTGGCTATTTGCGCACTTTTGTCACTGGGGATTCCTAAGCAACTAGAAACCCAACTGAAACTAAAGATCGACATATGTATATCTACAGTTATTAGATGTGTAGAGTAAGTATCAAAGAATATTTAAAGAGCACTTGCTGAGCTATGCACAACAGAACATGATGAGTCATGAGTATAGCATTCGATTCAAAAGTATACACGTTCGATGAAGGAAATATCAAATTTTGTGACAAAAAAAAAACCATCTAAGGAATTACTATGCTTAGACCCATCAGTGTAATAACTGCTTCACCAGGCAAATAAATGTGTATAACTACAGTTGGAATATGAGGAGATTAGAATAAGTTTTCTTAAAGTGACAAGTGAGAGGTCTAAGAGTCTATAGTGGAAAAGTACACTAATGGATAATGAAAAGAACAAGTAGTTAAAAGATATATATTAAGCTTGAAAATTCACAGCAGTCATTAGGCAGGGAGACTCAGTAAAATAGTCATGAAGCATATTCCAGTATGAACATTTTACAAGAGTTATTTTTTTCAAGGTCCGATCGGTCATGAAATTAAAACCACAGTGAAAATAAAAAATTTTTTATTTGTACAAGTACTTACATAGTTACGCAATTTCTCTACATAGTCGCCACTCTGATTTAGACATTTGTCATAGCGTGGTACCAACTTTCCAGTACCCTCGTCATAGAACGGAGCCACCTGACCTGTGTTTTCAGGCAAGTTTCTATGCTGGTCTGCAGCTCGATGTCTGTGCCAAAATGTTATCCTCCTAGCCAGCGTTTCATGTGAGCAAAGAGGTGAAAATCGGATGGAGCCAAGTCCGGTTGTATGGTGGGTGATCAAACACTTCCCAACGAAAACGCTGCAGGAGCTTCTTTGTTACAGCTGCAGTGTGCGGCCGAGCATTATCATGGGGAAAGATAATGCCTGATGACAACATTCCCCTCCGCTTACTCTGAATTGCCCTTCGTAGATGTTGAAGAGTCACGCAGTAAGAGGCTGCAGTGATTGTCGTGCCACGTTCCATGAATTCCACCAAGAGAACTCCATTCCGGTCCTAGAACACAGTAGCCATACACTTTCTGTTGGAGAAGGTTCGCTTGAAATTCTTTGGTTTACTGGGAGAATGAGAATGCATCCACTGTTTGGATTGTTCTTTTGTTTCTTCAGTTTTGAAACGGACCCATGTGTCATCCCGTGACAATTTTTTTCAAAAAATCTTCTCCTTCATTGTGGTAGCGCTGGAGAAATGTTAGGGAGACGTCCATTCTCATTGTTTTGTGATGGTCAAACAGCATCTTGGGAACCCATCTTGCACACAAGTTTGCGGTACTGAAGTCTCTCACTCACAATGGTGTAGGAGAGCTGACCTTGAAATTTCAGGAAACGAATCACTCAATATAGAAATTGTGAACCGACGATTTTCTCGAATTGCCTCATCCACTTGCTCAACGAGATCATCGGTTGACACTTGCTTCCTTCCCTGACCGCCTGCATCATGAACATCTGTACGTCCTGTTTTAAAGTTCCTGCACCATTGTCGCACTTTGCTGTCACTTATTCGTCGATGAATTTCAGCTGCATTACACCCCTCAGACTGAAGAAATCAAATTACCGCACGCACTTCACACTTGGCGAGAGATGCTACTGTTGTAGACATGTTTACGTACTAGCTGCATGTTCAGAACTAAACAAAGTGATGCGGCGTGATTGAAGGCCATACTAGGGACGCTGTGCAACACATATGCGCAAAGGTACATCCGATTTTTGCATGGGTTTTTATTTCATGACCGATCGGACCTTGAAAAAATAATAACCCTCGTACAATTTTTTTTTCAAACTTGTGTAACACTTACATCATCAAAAAACTGTATTTATTTTCATCAACACTGTTTCAAAAAGTTTATTTTTCATTTTGTTATTTAAATCCCCAGATGATCGTGATGAATTTTTTTTTAACAATAAGCGAATAAAAGATAACTAGTATTTCCATACTAATAATTGTAATGGAGGTTAATTGTTAGAAAAGAAAGAAAAACTTATTTTTTATTTTGTGTTCTAATTAACTATAGATAAATAAAATATGTTAAAAGTAACTTTAATGTTAAAACATTAATTAGGGCTATTTACAAAGTAAATAAAAATAAGGAAATAGTAGACAAATTATTATTATTACACTATCAACATAAACTGAAAAAGGAGTAGGTGTTCTATATAGTATTGAATTAGAATATGTATTCCCAAACAACCCATCATGTAACATTCTCATATTAAAACCTCTTAAATTTATTTGTTCCATCATTCATGGGACAAACAATATAAATAAGTTAATAAGTCTGTATATGTTTGCTTACTGACATCTGATTTATATTGTGATGCAGGCTGTAGACCTATATTTGATACATAACAGTCGAATGATGTCAAGCCAGCCATGACAGTAAGTCAAGTAATGAGTAATTCAACATGATGAAACTTTCTTCAGTATGAGTATGAGCTCTTGGTATGACTTGCTTCTTCAGTTGTGGTAGTGGTTTTATCATACTCAAGTGATGTCATAAATTTAGTGAAACATTTTTACGACAGAACTTTTGGTATTATTTTATTGAACATTAAGATTTTTTAAGGTGTGTGTGTGTGCACGTGCACGCATGTGTTTCATACTGTTGCACTCTATAGTGAAACAATTTTATGAATTATTTTAAGTAATTATGTGATATTTCAGTTTACTTTCATTCATTAAAAATTTGGAATTTTACAATGAATAAAAATTGAGCTTGTAAAATTCTCCAAATATTTTTTATTACATCTGCAGAGAATTCACTATGAAGTCATTAGCAGTATTGAATCTGCTGAAAACTGCTTATAAACATTATTTTGACTGTTCCTTGGGAGACCCAAGATAAATCCTGGGCTCCACGTGTAGCATGCATCAAGTCATATGTTAAACTAACCCGGTGGTTAAAAGGAAAAAAAGATCATTTGCCTTTTGGCATATCTACAATTTGGCAAGAGCCTACTAACCATTATGATGACTGTTATTTTTGCTTAACAAATGTTACTGATTTTAATTCAAACAATAAAAGCAGTACTGCATACCCAATGTTCGTTCAGCTATGAGACCAGTACCTTCATGATGTCGATTTACAGATTCAGATTGCTCCAACTTCTTGGAAAGAAATTCCTGATTCTCCAGAAGGCTCGACCAATGAACCCTTATCTTCAATAGATATTGATTCCAGAAGAATGAAATACTGAACCTCATCTCATCACATGAGTTCAGCAGAACTGAGGGACCTAATTTGTGACATGTATTTGTTGAAACGGCATACAGAATTCCTTGGTTCACATCTTAAAGAATGCAAATTATTATACAATGATAATAAAGTTTCAGTAAATAGAAATCAAAACGAAAATTTACTTAAATTACTTTAGAAGGGATGGTTTAATTTGTTCCTGCCATGATGTTAGGGACTAATGTCTGAACTGGACATTGAGAATGTTATTCATGATCGGCATTTATAGATTCATCAAAAGGCAGTGTTGTTACATAACTCGAGTAAGTTTTCTTCTACACATGCTGTAGAATGAAAGAAACATATGAAACACTCATGGAGAATCATGGGCTTCTTCTTAGTCTCTAGAGTGGCTTTACAAAATATATGTGTTTCTTGTGTTTGTGGGATTAGTTAGGCTACAGATCAACACTACGCTGTTAAAGATTGGCCAAAAAGAAATCGTATTATTTTACTACCTCTACACATAAAACTAGATTTTCTTTTGGTTTTATTGGTTTCATTTTCACTTGCAATTTTCTCTAACATCAGCAATGAATGCTGAATGCTCTTGTCTATTCTATAAAGTTTTTGCTTAACTTTTTGTATTCATGTCAAACTGAAAACTTCCATGGAACACTCTGAATCTGTATAACTGGTCTAGACTAGTTTTTAAATCTTCATCTCCTTTTAATTCTAAATTCATCTTAAGAGCTTTCTGAATCTATTACAGTGAAAACTACATAAACAAAATTTCATTGAGATGATCATTTGATCACAAATTCTTAAGAATTCTTAAGATGATAAATTGTTAATGATAATGAATTAAAAGAGAGAAATTGGAGAGGTTTCACTACTTGTGAAGTCATAAATCTTTTGCAAATCACTATATCCAGTAATTAATAATGTAATAAAATTTTAAAGAAATGCAGTTACAGAACAAAGTTATAGAACAGTTAATCAATGCATTTTATTTAGAGCAATATATATATATATATTGGTTTATTTTTATATATAGACTATTTTTTAATTTGCTTAATAGCAAATCTAAGACTTATGCATGCATAAACAGAAATACACTGAATCAAAACAACTAATACCAATATTTATTAACCAAACAAATTTCAGCATAATACATAAAAAATTGGATATAAATACAATTAGTTAATGGGTTAATGAATGACTAGATCCTTATAAAAACTAAAATTCCCCTAAAACTTCAGCAAAAAACATTTACAAAATTTGGGAAGGCAACTGAACTTGATAAATTTCAACATATAAAACAATGATTCTTAAAATGTTTAATTTCGGTTATTTACTAGAGTAACCTTTTAACTAAAAAAGGGAAGTAAACAGTTTTCATTATATAATGAAAACTTGAATGGTACAAATAATAAAATTATTGAATGGTATAAAAACAAAGAATATAATAAACAGACTTTTATAAAATCAATAAACATAACAAATAATTGTACACATAAAAAAGCTTAACAGATTTTACTACAAAACATTAATAATATCATAGACTTTTACCATACATTAACTATTATAGTTTGTCAGCACTGACAAACTCCAGCTGCGTACAAAATCCTTTCATGTCTTATATGATAATTGCTACGTTATGTCAGGGTCTATGAATAGAATGGTTGTAAGAGACTTGATATGAAATTTCAATAATTATTTTGCCATAATTTCATTAAGAATGAAAGTACTACAGTAATGAACGTAGTAACACTGTACTCACCAAGAGATTAAGGCGAGTTATACGATATAGAATGAACTACAACCATTATGTATCATTCTATGAAAGCAAAATACACATTTATTTATTTTAGAATAGTTTTAACAAGGATTTCCAACTGAGTGCAGGCAGTGTATACAACTTTATAATAATTTTATCAAACATGGCTCGTTGGTATAATTATATAATTAAAAATGAAAGAACCCACTTATCAACAATTCTTCTGCATCTGTTCAAGCCCTTTCAGAATAAAATTCCATCATCAGGAACTTAAAAATTTTTGTTATAATCTTAAAAACTAAAACCACCAATAGTGGAAACATTTATAATGACAGGATGTTAAGTCGACAATCTTAAATATATGTCAACCACTGTTATATTATGTTACATAAACAAATTTACATGACAAAGAAGTTTTAGTTTTATTACGAAAACATAAAAATGTTTAAGTCCCTGATAATGGAATTTTATTCTGAAAGAGCTCGAAGAATGTATATATAAAAGAATTGTTGGCAAGCGGGTTCTTTTAATTATTAATTGCATAATAACTTTATTTTCTACAAAGAGAAACATTTTTCAAGTTGGCAGTACCACTTAGAAAATTCATCAGGAGAAGAGTTAAATTTTCATAAATTAAGAACAAACTTACCGAAATTACCCACTTTTTCCCAGTTAATAAATTGTTGTTTTTCTACAAATTAAAAAAAAAATTGACAACTTTATAACAATATAATTAGTATTCAATTTGTTCAAAACAACCGCAAATTCTTATAAAAGCTAGATTTTGTACTTTCACAAAAATCATTTTTCAAAGCAGTGGTACTATCAACACTTCTACATAAGCAATTCAATTAAAAAAACAAATGTGATGTGGTATAACAATTTATGGCTTAATTATAATAATAAAAAAAACAACCAGTTAATACTAGAGATTTCTGTACGTGCATACTAATTCTACTTCAAGTGGTCAACTTCATATCAATTTTGCAAACCGGTTAATTTATTTAAAAAATTGAATTATAGTGAATTTATTTTCATGTTAATTTATGGTTAATTTTATGACAGTTTATTTAAGAAAGTGTTTGTCAAACTTTCAAACCACTTTTGAAAGTGGTTTTTAAACATGTTTAAAAAAATATATAAGATCAGAAAAAGGTAAGTTAACTTACTGTGCCTTTACAATGTCTATCCTAGTCTTCACATGTCAGTGAATAAATGAATATTGCAAAAGCAACACATTAGAGTTACTATACATCATAATAAGTCCATGATGCAAACACATGGAAGGTGTGCTTTATACCATTGTGTAAACCGAATATATCACCCTTCACTTGGGTGAACTTGGCCATTAAGTACAACACTGTATTTAGCTCACTAAAGAAAGCAATGAGAAACAATATAATTCATTATAAGTCTGGAATGAGAAACTTTTTATCCTTGAGAATGGCCATATAATTGCCATTCGCCATTTACAGATTGCAATTTGCAGTTTGTATCTCAGGTATGTCAGGCTGCTGATAGCTGTGACCATTGTTATGGCATCTACTTTTAGGCAGAAAAGATATTTAAAAACTTATATTTTATAGCTTTTTGGATAGTACTGGCTATTATGGTAGATTTGTCGTTTAACAGGGGACTTAACAAAGGTATCTCACTATATGTCATATGTTTCCTCTCCATTAACAGAGTTTCATGATTGAAATAGACAGGATCAGCTACACACAACTTTAATAATAGTAATACATTTTTAAGGGGGGACAATGATACAGGAAATAGAGTAGAATAAAATAAAAAATACAACAAAGTGGAATAGAAAATTAAGGAAAAATCTCAAAGAAATTGGGTGAGAAATAACTAACATATTCATGAAAAACAATGGGTAATGAAAACATCTGTAATTAAAACCAAAAATGTCATGGTGAGTAAAGAGTAGGAGAGAAAGATAAGGTGAAAGTCTGTCAAAATAGTTCCAACTACGCTTAAATTTTAAAACTTTAGGTTATTTTGATAAAAAATAGATTTATTCCACGCAAGTTAACTTAATTTTTTTTTACAACAGATGTTCTTAATTTTTAAAAAAAATTTATAAAAAAATTATTATACCATGAAATTAAAACTAGAAAATTTATAAAATAACAAACACCAAACACAAAAGCTATAAATGTTAACTAAAATATTTGAAATAACAAAGTAAAAAAAACAAACTGTAAAAATTTGGCAATAATAAATACACTGCTTGGCTCTATATCAATACATATATATATATAAAGAACAATTACTACTATTTTTATTATTATTGCATTTTAGTTAAAACAGTATCACCTGTAAAAAAATTTCAAATAAGACATTACACAGTTGATTTTCTGGATTTTTTCACTGTATATCCATGCATATAAAAAAATTTTTATTAATTACTTGTCTAATTGGATTCCACCCAACCTTTTTATAGTGGATTTAAATTTTATTTCAACAAACTGATATACCCAAACAACTATAGGTATTTTTGTTTTTCACACGTTCTAATCTTTGTCACTATTAATAGGTTTTATCCTACAACCTTCCATTACCAAATTAACCTTAGGTGCCTTAATATGAATACATATGATCCCAGTTCTTAAAGTGAAAATTTCTACAATCTTATTATTTTTTTTACTAAACCCCTTATATTTATATTTGCTTTTTTACTCATTTCCTTTACTTATTATGAGTTTTTTAAATGGTTATAAATTAACCATCAGGAAGTTAAAAAAAATACTTCATTTAAAATACCTTAATTTAAAAACAATAGGTAAACTGAATCTTAAAAATATTTAACACCTACTTTTATATACGGCAAAGAATAGAATGATGAATTTGCACCATGGAGAAAATAGGAAAAAGTAGAGTACTTTTTTATACATATTAGTATAAATATTTAGTTAATTTAAATTGAATGACTAAAATAAAGCACTGAATATTTTTTAACATAAAAATGTTAAAAACATATCCTGAAACTGTACAATTAATGATACAAACTGCTTGACAAAAATGTTTTTTTAGATTCTGAACTTTTAATTTAAATAATTTTCTGAAAAATATAATGGACTGTTACAAAATCTGCCTTTCATTGTACTAGTAACTCAAATCATTCTCTCAGCACTCCATGCACTACACATTGTACGGAAAACTACACTTGCTACGTGTTGTTCCTAACTTTTTTTGAGATTACCTTTACAGTTATATCCAAATTAACCAGCAACTGTTTTTTCCCTAATACAATACAACAATTACAAAGATAAAATTAAGTAAAAACTTCTAAATACAAAAAAAAAAATTAACACTGTAAAAGCCTAAGAGCAGCTCTAGCTTTATAATAAACTTATAATCCTAAAAACATGCAATATCATATCATCCTACAAAGCGTGCATGTAGCGTGCAAAAGCAAGCATCAGTTACATATTACACCATCACCTCTCCTTTTCCCCCACCACCAAAACATCAGTGAGGGGTGTGATTCCCGATTTGGGTCCTTCAATGTCATCATCATCATCATTTTCATCATCATCAATATCACCTTCAATGTCATCAATACCTTCATCACTACTTGGTTTACCTACAATCACCACATTATAATCTAATACATAACTTATACATGATAAAATCAATTACAATTTTATTCAGATTACAGTCATATTAAGTTATTTAACCAAATATTATACTTAAGATACCAATAAAATATTTTTAAGAATTTTTTACCATAGGTAACCGATATATTTATGTAGTATTTTATTTATATATGATTACAGTATGGAAAAACAAAGAAGAAACTTTTAAGCCCTCCTTTCACAGTCGCTTTTCATAATGCTTGTTCAGCAATATTTAAAATCTCAATAAGTTTTTGATTAGTTGAATAAAAGAATTGTTCTGAAAAACTACAAGTTTTCAATTTTTCTGTAGGCAAAATATCCAGTAGTAGAAGTCCTTAAGATCTTAATGGTCACAATTCCTTTGAGACAAATGATCAAAAATTTTTGCTTATGGTTATTGTTTCATTAGTATTTAACTGGTAGTGGAAAGAGTAAGGACTTCTGCCAATTTTAACTGTATATACTAAGGTGAAAAAATAAACTCTTAGTTACTAAAATAAATATGATCCAGCGATACAACCCAACTCTCATTAACAAAAAATCAAACCAAATTACTATTATTTTTTCAGGTCATTTACACTACATACTTGTCATCCTTTGAAAACAACACAGCTGACACAATACAAAGGAATACATACTGAATGGACATTAGTGCAAGACAGGATTACTTCAACTGTTACGTGCAACTAACCGTGAATAAAGTGTTGCCATCTGACAAGAAGATTAAAGTAAAATTTACCTGTGCATAAAATATACACCCTTATTCTAAGAATAATTTATTTTACTTATCAATGAGCAGTACTTCTGTATGTGAACAATTACACTTAAATAGGAATGATAACATTTTATTTTCTATCTGTAAAACAGGAGGAAATTTACAGTGCACACTACTGGCACAAAATACCCTTACAGACATATTAACTTCTAAAATAAGTAAAAATTAAACAATGTAAGTTACTGCCAATAACATACATACTGAATTATAATTAACAACCTTCCTCGTGATTCTTAAGGTGAGAAATTGTATAAATACTTAAACATAAGAATAATCAATTAAAATATTTTAAAAAATGATCTTACTTTTAAGTGTCATCCGCCTACTAGATTTCCTAGCTTTCTCTGATGATAAAATATTATTTAAAATGCATTGCTCGGCATAACAAAATATGACCACACTTTTAAAAAATGTTATCAAATGACTTTCAAACTATGTGAAAATTATTCTTAGAGATCTTTCTGGAGATAGTTGTTCAGCTTCTTCATCGGTAGAAGCTGGTTTTCGTATTTCGTTTTTTATTATTTGATGTTACTAGTAAAGAGTAACACAGCTATTTAATGGTGCTTGACTTAAAAATGGAACAAAACCTTTTTATTAGTATGTTGCATTGGGTGTTTAATAAACTAAATAAAACAAAATAAAGGTTTTTAAAGAATTACAACATGACAGCATATATCAGGGTTTCTTAATTTTTTTACGATGTATGCCGTTAACAACAGAGCTGCTGGTAACTCCAGGGGCAAACGAGTTTACATAATTAATTGTAGAAGAATAATTTCTACATAGTTCTACCAGAATTGTGAACAATTATAACTCACAACAAATTTAATTATAGTAGAGACAACAATTGTAACAAATTGGGATAAGATAACACTTAATATATTATTATATTAATTGTTCAATAACTCAATGTACCACACTGTTTTATTGTTGGAAAAGTGAAAATACTATAATACCTTTAAATTAAAAAAAAAATTAAAGAAATTTTTACAATATGCTATATAATCTTTAAAAGTAGAAAAAAATATTATTCAAATAGCACATTTTTAAAAATACCATTCATACAGAATATTAAGGTCTTACTAAAAATAATTATTATTTTTGTTTTACAATTCTGGAAATTCAGAGTTTCAGAGACAAATTTTTCAATTTAATAATCCAGGGTTCCTCATTAAATACACAAGTTTCTGTACTTATTTGCATTATCAAATTTTAAAATATAACTCATTTGATTAAAATTAATATTCTCATAATCATTTGTAAATTTAGTTTTTATATGAGGCTAATTGTAAATAAATAATTTGCAGTTCAGGCTATACAATTATTCTAGGATACAAACAAAGAAATTAAGCATTATTATTATTATACACAGCCCTGCAGATTACAGGTAAAACATGGACTTGATTTTATGTAGACGCTTATATTAACAAGTTTTCTAATAGACAGATTGGCTTCTACTTACAGTACTAGTAAAAAGTCATGAAAAAGAAACAATAGAAGAAAGCGTGCACTAAAAAAAAATACTATTTACAGCTAAAATTATGTCATATAGTTTTCATTTTAAGCATGATACAGAAATAATATTACAAATTCCAGGAATATCACCAATATAGTAATGGAAATTAATACTTATCCATAAATACTTGATATATCCTGTTGAATTGTATCACAAAGTTAATCTTTCTAGATAATACTAGGAAACAAAAAAAATTTTTTTTTTGTCTCTGGAAGAAAAGAATGTGATTATGGTAATATTTTTTCTCCTCAATTCAAATATGATATCAGTTTTTCCCCATCATGCAAGGTTTCTGAGAGACAAGCATTTATAATTTTAAATACTTCAATACTTTCTGCATTCTTAACTACAGAATATTAAAACATTTGACTCTTCTAGAAAGTACGAAATGACAATTTTCTGTTCTATTTTGACTGTGAAGAATCTCTCTTGATGGTCCAATAATAATAATAATAGACCAGCATTAGGATCATTTGCCTTGATACCTCTTTTCCATAGCTGAAATCTCCTGATGAAATTGCTCCCCATGCTCATCTCACTCACTGTACCAAGATTTTCCAGGAAGAAATCTAGGTACGAGTGCTGGAATTGTGCTTTTAAGGAAATATTGCAACTCAAATTTTTATAAGATCACTGGACAATATCACAGTAATTTTCCGCCTTTCAATTTCCCAAAAAACTCTGAGTAAAATTTTTGAATACTTGCCAAGCTGCATCCTCCAGTGGATTCTATAGTTCCTCAAACTTTTCATCATGCATTAGTGATTGTCTTGTGGACCCACAAATATATCTTCTTTAATTTTTGCATCACTCATTTTTGGAAGTACATGAAACCAGGATTGTTGTCCATGGCCTTGATGAAATTCTTTGTTAATTCTAGTTTGATACAGAGGCAGATACACAATTTAAGGATTACACAATGGGTCATCTTTC
This sequence comes from Lycorma delicatula, assembly GCF_047948215.1. Classification (NCBI taxonomy): domain Eukaryota; kingdom Metazoa; phylum Arthropoda; class Insecta; order Hemiptera; family Fulgoridae; genus Lycorma; species Lycorma delicatula. Next base: position 2,993,699 of record NC_134456.1, read on the forward strand.
ATTTTTTCTGTTCAGGAATGAGTGATTTGCATTTAGGCCATTCTTTTCTAATGAAATGGTTTTTTCGTCCCTTCTACCCCATTCACACAAAAAACAATAGTACATTGTGTAACCAAGCAGCAGACCAAGAATAAGTGCAATTACCTTCAAATACTACAAATATTCCATTCATACATTTCAAGCTTTTCCAATATAAATTGAAAGTTTTCATATGTTTCTCTTATATTAGCAGAGTGAGCCACAGGTACTGATGGGAATTTATTGCCATTATGCAGAAGTACACGCTTTAAATTAACTTTAGAGGAATCAATGAACAAGTGCCATTCTGTTGGGTTATGATCATTACAAAGTGTCTACATAAGAGAAGAAATGTCATTACAAAACACTAAGCCATTTTCTTCAGAAAAATATTCTTTAAATTCAGAATGACGATTACGATAAGTGCATATCTTTTGTATTCTTTTGAAGAAGATTCCATCCTTTTAGCTGGCACGCACACATCTCAGACTGTTTTTTGCCTAACATTAAATCTCATATGAGACTGTTAAGACTTTCTTGAGTCAGTAAATTAGATACAGATGAACTGCTTTGTTCAAAAGTTGTATCACCAGAATCTGTTTTTTTTTCTTCCTTACTTTCATCAGACTCTGAGCTCTCTTCAACTAATGTCACATGTTCTGGAAACTTTGGTTTGGTCAATTTTTTGCAGTGTGGAACTGGTCTCATTGGAGATTGCAAGTTAGGTATACCACTGCACGTTTTTATTTTGATGTAATCCCTTTAATATTTGTTAAGCAGAAATAATAGTCAGGAGAGTGATCTTTGGGTTCTCTCCAAATCATAGGGATAGCAAATGGCATGTGGCGTGTGCCATTCTTTCCGTGCAGTGAGAAGCCTAGAACACAATAAATAACAGTTATGTGGGGCCCAGGCTCTTGTTTGGTCCATGACTTTACACTCAAAATAAAGTTCATAACACTCTTTTACTAATGGAGTAAGCTTTCAAACTCTAGGCATTTTGAACTGACTAATTAAAAGAAATAAAGTTCTAAATAAATTATACACAATTCAGACACACAAAGCATTCACAATGACATGTTTACTGGTTCACTACTATCTCACAACTGGCATCGTTCTGGTGAATGTGTGCTACACTAGATCACATATCTATACACACGTCTAAACCTGCATAATAATAGCTATACACATCTATACATATCTGTACACATATGTGTACATATCTATAACGTCTGAACCTGCATAATAATAGCTATACACATCTATACATATCTGTACACATATGTGTACATATCTATAACGTCTGAACCTGCATAATAATAGCTATACACATCTATACATATCTGTACACATATGTGTACATATCTATAACGTCTGAACCTGCATAATAATAGCGACGTTACCCATGAGTTAGCTTATTTGGTTCCATCATATATACAATGCTGTACGAGCTTTTACTTGACTACGGACAAATGGATGAAAGAACGTTTTATAATATTTTAAAAAATTAAAAAAACTGTGGGTGATGAGAAATTCATATTTCAACATCACCAGTGTAATCGTATTCAGTGTAATCGCATAACATTTACATATTCCTGCCCTGAACTGTAACAAATGCAACATCTGTAACTAATGACCTTGTAACTCAACGTATAAAACCATCCCCTTGACTACAGAAAAAATGCTTTCAGTCAACATCATATTTCAGTTTTCCAATAATCCAATATCCTTCCAATAATAGTCATACATTCAGTATTCTCAATGCAATCAAAACAATAAAATGTGCATGGTAGGAAGGAAAAAAACAAACATATTAATAAAAGCTCGTACGAACAAAATTTTGCAGATAATATCAAAACCAAAATAATAATGAAGATTAAGCCCCCGCTATGGAAAACCCTATATGAAAAGGACAGGGTTCACTCTTTCCTTTTTATCAAACTTCATGCACAAAAATCTACAAATGTAAGCAGATATAATGAAGACTTAATGTGTCAGAACTAACTAAAAAACTGAATGATTTTTTTTTAATAATAAACAATGGTACAAGCAAAATTATAGAAACCGTACATCCTATTATAATAAAATTTTAACTCAAATCAACTTTGTATCTCATTGAGATACAAAGTTAAACAGCTAAAAATAAATCACACTTTCGTTGTTAGTAAATCCAAAACTAATGCAGTTGAAGGAATAAAAATCATTCTACTTATTTCTTCATTTATTTGCTTATTTTCTTATAATTACAATCATACTGTATCTTTCCCTATAAAAATAAAAAATAAATATATTTATTCAATTTATAATATTAACAGATTACTATTGTGTATGTAAGTAGGTTGCGTTAAACACAAACTTGTAAAAGTGCAGATGGATTTTTCAGTTGTTTAAGGTTTAGAAAGTTTAAATTCAAAACACTAATTAAAAATATTCTCCAGAGTTGCTTAAGCTATAGGGGCTTACTATTATGATTTTTATGATAATAAAAATAATTTTTTCATAGTGTAAATCAGTAATTATCAAATAAATATTGTTCAAATTGTTTTTCAGTTCTTCATTATTAATTTTCAGTTTATTTCTTATTATAGATACAGTTTAATCTTAGGGATGCTAGGGCACATGTTAGTTACATCATAACTTATCATTTTCGTTTACAGTTAAACTATTTAATTTTTAATTAAATTGTACCCATTTTTTATAATATTCTTATTAGGCAAACTGATTTTAGATCTGAATATTTTATCTATTATTTTAGTAATAAAGTAACAATGAGCAGATTTGAAATTAATTAATGGTCATATTGGGTTATCTTGTTTATGTATCTTTGGAAGACCAGTAAAGTTTTAGGGCCTAAACTTACTGGTTGATCTTAAGTTATAGATAGATAATATTATAACTATCATCAGAAATATATGTCAACAAAATTATTTTGAGTTTAACAATGAATTTTACACTCAACATAATACTTTACCCGTGTGATTTCCATTATCGGCTCTATTATGGAGAATTATATTTACAGAATAATATATGGGATTATCCATATTCATAAAATTTAATTATGGGTTCGTTATATTTTGGTAGTCTATGAACCTGTTATGAATAATGAACAATTAGTAATTTAAAAAAAAAAACTTAATTCCTATCATAATAATTTAAAATTTATCTTCAAAACTGACAAATACAGAAAAATAAATTTTTAGATGTTGACAGAGAATTAGTAAACGCAATAAAATTATAACAGCTGTATATAGGAAACCAACAACTAACAAAACAACTATAAACATAAGTTCAAATCATCCTTGGGCACACAGAATTAATACATTTACAAACATGTTAAGTAGAGTAATGCATTACACACATAATAATAAAGAAAAACTAGATTTAGAAATAGATATAAAATGTATTGCAGTAAAAAATGGATGTAACTCGACATTAATTGATAATATTTATAAAAAACAAAAATTAAAATCTAATAATGAAACACTGTTGATACCAATAAATAATAAAAATGTTGATGAAAATATTTATGTAAAATAAATGATCCTAATAATTTGTATGGTATCTATAAAATAACATGCAATGATTGTAACAAAATTCATATTGGGAAAATTAGAAGACCATTTAGGGCAAGGTTTGCAGAACATATTAGATCTTATAAAAACAAGTTAGGGTTCTCCAATCTTGCAGACCATTTAGTAATCACTAAACATTCAATCACCGATTCAGATACAAATTTAAATATGGATGAAAAAGTTTAACTGATGATGAGGGAAAACCTCGAAAGCGCTATTAAAACAAAAATTAAGCATAAGGTAAGAAGCATTGTTGAATTCTGTACTCTTGGTGTTTTTATACTTTTGTGTTTGAAATATATATAAAACCTTTATACTGACAGTGGATGTGTGGGATAAAATGGATGTTCCAGCCACCTTGGTATTTATGTCCCTCTGTCAGTAGTGTCATATCAGAGCAACAGGTTCCATCATTAACAAGATACCCTCCAAATTTTGACTAAACTGGAAGCACAGTTTAAGGATATGACTGTCACATGTCAAGTCTACGAACGGGCCAGTACATTTAATGGACATGAAGCTTAGAAAATCCATGACTCTCACTGATGAAACTGGCATCTTATGGATGATGAAATTGCTTCAGAAGTGGTATTAGTCATTTAAGGAAGTGCCCGTTACATTATCACAAAACACCTTGGATTCTACAAAGTCTATGCAAACAAGGTGGATTACAAGACTTTTGTCACAAAATTACGAACAAGGAATATAACCAAAGGCTGACAGGGAATTTGCCAAATGCTCCTGAGGGAAAACATTTTTTTCATCGTATTTACATGATGAAACATAAGTCCATCCCTACAATCCTATGTTTAAATCAGTGAGTATGGAGTGGCATAGGCGTTGAAAGCCTTGCAAGTAAAGATGGAAACATGTCTGTCACCTGAAAAAGTTCTCGCAACCGTCTTTTGAGACTGGAAAGGCATCTTGCTTGTCAATTTTCTTCACAAATGTCACATGGTGGTGCTGCATACTACTACCAACTCTTGCACAAAGTGAAAGCTGCCTATAGGATCAAAAGATGCTGTCAGCCAATCAGAGATGTGATTAACCTTCACTTCAACACCAGGCCTACACAACTGTTCCATGTTCCAACACTTTGGAAAAATGGATAAAATTTACTGGGAAACCTCAAAACAACTCTTGTATAGTCCAGATTTATCCCCTTGTGATTTCTTTTGGATTTGGGCCATTGAAGATGGCACTCACTGGGAGGACACTGATTCCAGAGTGATGAAAACACTGAGTTAGTTGTGCACAACTGGCTCTAAAATGTCCTCAATCTTTTTATGAAGGATGGATCAACAAGTTCCCTACATGTTGAGGAAAATGTACAAAACTTCAAGGAGACTACATAGAAAATCAACAAATATTTTTTATTTTTACTCTGTACCAAAAAATGTTAAACAAAAGTCCAGTTTATATTTGACTGATCTTCGTATATAAAGAGTAAAATGGATGAAAAATTTGAATTTTTAGGTATTTACAGTAATAAAATTAAGAAATATATAACCAGGCATACCTTAACAGTAACTTAATACAAGAAAAATAAGAATAGTCTTAATTATGACCTAATTTGTTATCATTTGTATATGAACATTGTCAAAAGCAATCTTCTAAACATTATATAATATTGAAATTCAGTATTACTGTGTACTATAAGTACAAAAATATAATAATATATGCAAATACAGAACTGCTTTTTATATTACAAATGATGAATTTAAGCCTGTGCACGCATGCAAATATTAAATTTGTCTAAATTTACTTTTGCAACTTTTTATTCCATTGCAAGTCAATCTTGGAAAAAATGTTCATTAAAGTAAAATTAGAATCCTGTGTAAATATGATACTATTACCTAAGGTTGTTTAAACAATGAAGAAAATGAATTACAGATACAATAATCACCATTGACAAATTTGCAGTTGTACTGTTGATGAAAGTAAAAAAAAATCTTCCACCATATGTTTGACATTTGTTTATAGAATTATTGATGATAAGATTGAAAAAGTAAAAATAAATAAATACAGATAATTTGAAAAATACTAATGACAAAATACTACATGTTATCTTCAGTGAAAAAAGAAGATTGTAAGAATTATAAATTTTAAACATCAATGTCAATTTATTATGTTTTAGATGATATATACACATAAAGAAAAAATAGTTATTACATTTCAGACTTTACTTGAAGCAAAATACAGACAGATATGGTTCACAGTTTTTTTGAAAAGTACTAGGCAAAATATTCTTAGTTTGTACCGATCTGGTTAGAGATCTACTTGTCTCAAACGAATATTCAAGAGTTCTTTTTTTGTATTTTGTAATGTTCTTTTAATATAATAGCGATAAACAAATGCGAACATATGTATATAGATACACTACTTTATCTACAATATTCAAAAGTTGCTCTTACATTAATTGTTAAAAAAAGAAAAATAACAGTAAATTATCTTTAAATTAAATAGTTTTAAGTAGAATTTATAAAACAATTGCTACATTTTATTATTTTACAGGAGACAATAAAGAAATTGCTGGTAAAAATACTACATATAAGCAAAACAACCACTTCAATTAATACTAAGAAGATAAATCAACTAAAAGGTTAAATTAACTACGATTAACTAAACACCAGTTATAAATCTGAGTTACAAATCGAGATGGTAGAAGAAAACAGAAAAGATTGGAAGAAATAAATTAAACGTTTTCACTTAATAAAAGTAATTTATATTTCACAATCAAATCTGAAGGATCAAGTGTTTTACTCTAGTAATTGATTTAATTGAATTATCAATGGGTAAAATAAATTCACAACTAATTATCAGAGAAAACATAAGAAATAATATAAAATTATAAAAAAAATTCCATGTAGGATATAAATATATGCCGCATATTGTATAAACAATGATTTGATGTTTCTTATAAGAAAATGTAGGAAAATACAAAAAAATAAATTTGATCACCAAACTAAAAAAAAAGTACTGGAAATGAGCTTACTCATTTATAGAAGTGACGTAAAACCAGTGCTAAGTTATTCATTTACAGCAATTAAGAAGGATATTCAAGAACATGGTACTTATATTAATTAATAATAATGCCACAAACAACAATAATTAAATCTTGTTAAAAAAAAAAAATCTAAAAAATGTTGTAACAAACCATGCTATGATAACATTAAAATAAAAACGGACATGAATACATATATATAAAAAAAGTGGATACAAACCCTACATGCAACATCTTAGAATGATATCATCGATACACCCTGATAAAAAATAAAACTAATGTTATCACAGACCTAATATAACATATTTTAATCTAATTATTTACTGTTTAAGAAGCAAATGAAAATAATTATTAAAAAAGGAGAAGAAAAATATTTCATAATAAATACTTCTGAAACTAAGAAAATAATAAATATATATGCGTGTAAATTAATTATCATAATAAAGGAGTAAGGATTAGAGAATATAAGGATTTTGTTTTTTCATGATTATGTTCACATAAGCCATAACAAATTATGTACAAGTAATGTGGATGATATTACATAATAAAAGTAGCTTACATTACTTATCAAACCCACCTTTTAATTTAAAGGCTAACACATTACTGTTAAACCAAGTAGATAAACATGTTATGCATAAATTTTCTTAATTATAGACTTGAATTAAAAAAAAAGTTAAAAAAATGGTGAGGCCAGATTCAAACCGATGTGCCTTCCTTTGTAAGATCCAAATATTTCATCGATTAAAATTTTATTTGGTGATTTTTGAGTTATGTGAGATACGTACATACAGACGTCATGCCGAAATTAGTCAAAATGGATTTAGGGATGGTCAAAAAGGGTATTTCTTTTGAAATCTGAAAACTGAGATTTTTTGCTATCACAATATTTCCTTTACATCGTATAGGAAGTAAAAAATTAACATTTATGATTGGATAACTTATCTAAATTACAAAATATTTCGGTCCTAGTGTAGGAGGTATATGACAAAATTTTAGAATAACTATTCTGTAAAGATACAACAGTTACAGACAACTTACTATTGTATTAGGGTAGTAACAAAACCGAAAAAAGTAAGATATCACTAAAAACATTTTCACGATTAAATTTAATAATCATTATTTTTGTAAATTTTTGTGCTTGATCATGTAAGCATGATCCTTCTTATTTATCTTTCATTTGTTATTTCTTCTTACTTAAAAGAATAGATTATTTAAACATATTTCCCAGCAGTTTCTATTAGTTTTCTGTTCAGTTCAGATAACCACCATTGATAGCACCTCACAATTCTTACATATTTTGTTTCAGTGAAATAAATCTATTCTATCGTAAATATTTGTGTTTGTATTAAAATATTCCAGCACCTTTATGGTATGAGGCATTAGCATTCGAAAGTAATCGAATGCAAGAATCACATGTGAACACTGGTCGTCTGAACAAAACACTGGTCGTCTAGAGATTTATCTCCACAAAAATATTCAATAATAAGTTCTTTCATGTCATATATCTAAGTAACTAATTGTTTATTACATTTATTTATTTACATCATCACTGATGATACCTTTTTTTAGGTATTAATCTATTATTCACTTTCACAATGGTTATTCATTAACCATTAAACTGAGAAATTTATAAAACTATAATAAAAGTATCACACAATCCAATGTAAAATTGAAGAATTAGATTCTGATCCCATTATCGCTAATGATAGGATTCACATTGGGGAGAACTCTTGCATGCCACAGAATGTAATTGAGGTCATTAATAGATTTCTATCATTTTGATAGCCAGAGTTTGTCAAAATACATCTAATGTGCTAGGCAACCCGATTCAATTGTTACTGATTAAGTAACCAGTATTTGATGGTACTTTATTAGAATGGTAATATTATTTCATTATGTTCAACGATCGAATGCACTCAAAAGCTGACCTTTCTGATATACAAAAACTACATCCCCTTATTCTTTCTTAAAAGGCACTGCATTTGATATGGTAAAAAATTTATCCATTACCAATGAGAACTATTCAGTAGGTATCACTTTATTAAAAAATAGATACAATAATATATAATATCTACATATTGCCATTCATCATGTAAAGAATATATCTAGCACTTATCATTTTATTGTAATTTGTTCATCTGTAACTCATTTGCCAACTGATGCATTTGAATTGACTAACACAATCTTTAATTTCCAAAATGGACCCTATCACAGACTGTGGAAGGAAAAATTATCTCACACAATTTCCCAGTTTTCAGAATTTAGTCAAATTTCTCAAGAACAGAAAACAACTACTGGAAAACGTGTCTGTTAATTTGGATTCTAAAACTAGATCGAGTTGTCACATTAAGACATAACCAAGGTAACTAACAATAATATAATAAAATTTTACAAATACAAATCATTTGATTACCATTCCAAACCATTTGTTTGTTACATGTGCAGTTCAAACCATCCTATTTACAAATGCACAATTTTTGAAGACTAAAATATAAGTAATCGAAAGGGAGTTCTAACAAAAAAAAAAAAACCATTTGTCTTCAATTGTCTACATCCTGGTCATTTTATTACACATTGCCCTAGTAAAAAAATATGTCTGTAAACTTTGTTTGAAATTACATCATTCAGCATTCTTTACTTGAAATCACAAGCTTAATTGTTCATTGATTATTGAAAAAAAACTTGAACTTAACTAAAGATCTCTCACATAAAAACAACGTTTATAAAACCCATTCTTCAAAAATACATTTAGAAATGTACATAGAAGATTTGTTGTTAAACTCCCACATACACCAGAAATTGTGCTGGGTGAAACAATGCGAAATGAAGATTTTTAAGTTTGGTAAACAATCTTAACCGTAGTCAGTCTCTCAAAAGGAAGTATACTGAATTCATAATTACAGAACCATATGTATTTAATTACCACATCAGCTTAAAGAATCAAGTTGCTTTATGATGGTTCTGTTAAATCATCAAACAACTTTTCTATTAATGATAACTTACAAGTTGGTCCTATTGTCCAGCAGAATCTCTTTTCAATAATACTTAGATTCAGGTTACATAAGTATGTTTTTACAGCTGACATTGTGAAAATGTTAATACAAATTTTAGTTAGGTCAGAAGATAGTAGTAATCTACAAAGGATCCTACTAACAGAGGATTTCACTAACAAAGGATTAAAATACTACGCTTCGAGAACTGTGACTTACAAAACAAATAGTGCATCATTCCTAGCTATGAGATGTCTTGTTCACACAGTGAAAAAATAAAGATCAATTTCCATTTGCTTACAAAACCATATTAAATAACTTCTATGTTGAATGTATTACATATGTTAAAGAAATTAAATGCAGACATAACTCATTTATTAAATCAGTTTGGGTTTTCTTTACACAATGGTTCTCTAGTGATTTGAATCTCTTTCCATTAAACACTAATTGTAATATCTTATTAAACAAGGATGAAGATGTTTGCACATTAGGAATCCTACGGAATAACCATTTTGACAATTGGATATTCAAATTTATTAAACAAAAACTGTTATAGTATCTTTATGTGGGCCAATAGTATTTTTATGTGAACATTTTATGTAATTATTATTGCAAGCTAAATGTCAATAGAACGACATATTGCCTATCATTTATTATCTTGATGGAAATATTTATACATCCAATTAAAGTCAGCTTGAGCAATATTATGATTAATAGATTTAATTCAATAATTCTCTATTCTCTTTTCAAATTCATGGATTCACAGATTTATCATTGAAAGGTATATACGAGGGGCATTCAGGACAATCAGTTCCCATTCAGGACAAGTTAGTACCCAACTTAATGTCAGATGCTTTCATTACCACATCACAGAGGTATAGCAAAGCAAATTTTCTTTGATAACAGAACAAATTTTAAGGCCACAAATAACATTCTCCATGAACTGTTATTTACAATAATATTCAAATCAAAGGCATCCCAACACAATATTCAGATCTTTGAGAGGGATAGATTGGTGGTCATTTATCTCTCAGTTTTCCCTGTACTTTGGTGGATTGTGGAAAAGCGGGATAAAAAGTGTTAAATATTATCTTTGTCATATAAGAGGACAAACTATTCTTAAATTTAAAGCGATATCTTCTATCGTACTTCCAAACTGAAGCTATTTTAAATTCACGCCTGCTAATTCTTCTGATCTGAAAGATCCACAACCATCAACGACCGAACACCTTCTCACTGGATCTGCTATTAGTTCAATTTCTGACTGTGATGTCACTGAAATTTCTATTGATTGTTTAGGCCAATGGCAATTATTTAAAAAATTTACCCAGTGTGTTTGGAATAAGTGGTCAAAGAACTACTGAAATCAATTGCAACAAATGACTAACTCCTAAAAGGAATGTCTGAGAGGGAGACTTAGTATTGATAACAGACAAAATTTCTTTCCTCTACAGTGGGTAAACACGGTCTAATAATAAACACATTTGCAGGAACAGATAATTTAGTACATGTTGTGGATGTCAAAACACCACTCAGAATATTACAGAGACCAGTACCCAAGTTATGTTTATTACCAATCATAAAAATTTGAACTGCTTTTTTACAATTTCCTGTTCCATATTTAAGAGGTTTCTGTGTAATTTAATAAATCGTTAATGACTTATCCATTGAAAATATTCAATTTTTCAAATTGTTCATGCCATCAAGACTATTAGCACCTTAAAAGGTAAAACACCTTTTAAGGTTACTAACACTGTCTATTTATTTTAATTCAAATTTGTTTATGATATAATTACTTGTTCTACGCACTTATTTAATTAATAATAATGTTCACTTAACTTATTATGATGCTTGTTAATATAGACAATTACTCATTTGCTATTTATTGTTATTATCTAAATTAATTTTTATATGTTGTTTCTAAATATTTGAAAGGAAAAAATCATATGATTTTTTTGAAAGCAGTATGTTCGATCACGTAGGCATGATTCTTCTTATTTACTTTTCATTTGTTATTTCTTCTTCTTACTTAAAAGAATAATTTATATAAACATACTACCCTGATACTACCCAATTTCTGTTAGTTCTCTGTTCAGCTCACATGACCATCATATCTGTGTTAAAATGTTCCAGCTCCTTTATGGTATGAGGCATTAGCATATTAGCATTTGAAAGTAACCGAACACAAGAATCGCACATGAACAGGTCATGAATGAAAAAGTGGTCCTCAAAATTAGACAGAAGTAAAAATTTAAGAAAAAAAAATCTTAAAAAAGTGTTAGGGAAAATAAAATCATACAAAAAAAATATTGACAATCAATAAAAAATGTAATATTAAAAATGAAATATTTAAGTAAATGTTTTGAAAGCAACTAAAATGTTTTTTAAAAGAAATCAGAAGAGGGAGATTTGGTTATATGTCAGAATTTTGTACAAAAATGTGTACTCACAAAAAGTACACTTGGTATATTGGTGCCACACACACTA